>NW_013668627.1:65405-69507 GCF_000517525.1 Limulus polyphemus | reverse complement strand
CAATTCATGTGAATATGACTAAAAATTAAATTTTTTTCTGAAAAGGTGGTGTCTATTTTCTTGTGACTACGCTGTGTACATGTGTAGGACTTACATACATGTGTAGTAACTACATACATGTCTGTGTAAAGTGTAAATACATACATGTATGTGTAAAGTGAAGAGCATCTGACTTTCTAGCATACACATTCATTGTGTCAATATTTGCATGTGTAGGACTTACATACATGTGTGTGTAAAGTGAAGAACAACTGACTTTCTAGCATACACATTTTTGTGTCGATATGTAGATGTGTAGGACTTCCATACATGTGTAGTATATATATACATACATGTGTGTATAAAGTGAAGAACATCTGACTTTCTAACATACATATTTTTGTGTCGATATGTAGATGTGTAGGACTTCCATACATGTGTAGTATATACATACATGTGTGTGTAAAGTGAAGAACATCTGACTTTCTAGCATACACATGCAGACATTTACACGTGTAGGATATATATATAACAATAAAACAAGGATTAAAAATAATGAATAGTTCTATATTTTCTCCAGCCCCTTTACTTCTCAAATATACAGAGCATACGAGTTGACTGTTAGTTACAGCCGGTTCGAACGGCTGAGAAGTCGCCTGTTCAGCTCAGTAGGAACGTTAAACGTCTGTAAATTCATCTCATATCTTTCTTTGTGGCTGTATCGATTCGGAGGAAATGAAGACCTTGCTTATTCAGATAACCAGAACCGACCTCGTTATGTAAACAATGTTCATAGCTATAACAATACAACACTATTCAGATAACCCGAACCGACCTCGTTATGTAAACAATGTTCATAGCTATAACAATACAACACTATTCAGATAACCCGAACCGACCTCGTTATGTAAACAATGTTCATAGCTATAACAATATAACACTATTAAAATAAAACAAAGTAACCTTGTTATGTAAACAGTGTTCATAGCTATAACAAAATAACGCTATTCAGATAAAACAAAGCGACCTTGTTATGCAAACAGTGTTCATAGCTACAACAAAATAACGCTATTCAGATAAAACAAAGCGACCTTATTATGCAAACACTGTTCACAGCTATAACAAAATAACGCTATTCAGATAACCCGAACCGACTTTGTTATGTAAACAGTGTTCATAGCTATAACAATATAACACTATTCAGATAACCCGAACCGACCTCGTTATGTAAACAGTGCTCATAGCTATAACAAAAGACGCTATTCAGATAACCCGAACCGACTTCGTTATGTAAACAGTGCTCATAGCTATAAAATTGTAACGTGAAAAATCAAATATGAAATTTACAGACAAATTAAAAACAAATATTAATAAGGTTTTCGTGAATGGTTGAATTTATACCTACAAAAAACCCTTAAACAAGGTTTAAGGTTTTTAACTTTAAAATATGCCCATACAAATCACAAACGTCATTGCGATTTCAAAGATTCATTCACAACATGTAACCAAGGCTACTAAAACGTTACCAAACATACGTGGAGAAGAGAGAACTGGGATTTAACGTAAACAAATATACATCATGTGTGTAACGTACAAGTTAACCTTTTGCTTCCCGGTGGCTCTACGTTAAGCTTGAGGGCATATAACGCTAAAGTTTGGTGTTCAATCCCTTTGGTGGATACAGTGAAGCTAGCCCATTGTGTATCTTTGGGGTTAAGAAAAAGAAAAATAAGTTCAAAATTGAGAAGTATTGGGAAGTTTTCAGTTCACGGAAATGTTATGCTGTGACCATTCTTGCATTACTACTTTCTAACAATGTGAAGTGTTCCTATAACAGTCCTTCTTTTATCTTAGAAATGTATATAGTTAATATTGACGGAAACAGAACGTTGCAAGTGTTTTGAGTGTTACATGTACTTCTAATCAATGTGAAGACTATTAACAACCGAAAACACAGAATGAACTACGACTTTATTCCTGATGAAGCTCGTGAAATTGATGACTGGTACTTAGTTGACTAAGATTAGATTCGAAGAATGGGGAAAAATGTGCAGTTGCATTTCTTATATTTTACTTCAAATCGAACGCATGTTGATGAACCCATTTAAGTCTCTCATGGACAATTGTTAAGTAATCTTTATCTTTTACTGAGCTAGATTGAAAGAAAAATGAAATTAGATGCTAGTTAACAGTCTTATTGATATATCCTATCATAAGAACAGGTTTTTGTACGAGACAGATATATTTCTGCAGCGGTTCAGTAACACGTAAAAAACGCCGGACGTGAAGAAGGAGTTCCTTTCTAATCTCGTTCCACACAACTAGCGTCAACTTTACAGTAGAGAAAAGAATCTATACAGAGACGCTACTAATGATTTCACAGAATGACTCTGTAACCGCCTACCCCTCTTTTCTGTGATCCTCAACTTTTTCTCAACAGGTCAATAGCTAAGCTTCAATTTTGAAAAATAAAAGATAATTTTATTTTATGTTAATGATATGTAATTACTCAAATTAAATTACGGATATATATATATATATATATATATATACTAAAGTTTCAGCTAGTTTTACACATGTATCTGAGGTTACACTAATGCACTATTGAAAAGGAAAAGCTAATTTGTTATAATTATTGAAAAGTTTGACGGAAATATTATAAATCAAGCAGAAACTTGCAGGGGCTGACAAAAAAGTTTTTTTTTTTCGTGAGAAAAATGCATTATAGATTTTGAAATAAATATATCGTGGTATTTCAAATGTCTTGAAGATGTCTGACAACTTCTCTCTCTCTCTCTTGACCCCAAAACAAAAACCCACTGAAAATAAAAATCTGTTGTTGTCTCTGGCTGGAAATCACGTACCCAGTGGCGACCTCTTCAGTCGTGTGATCATTAATAAACAAGTCGATAGCGGATTGTAGAAACTGACATTGTTATGACTTATCATCTTCAGTCTTGAATACACGGTCGAAGACTACATAGTTCGTATAATTTAAGATGCGTATTTCTGGTAAGCAAAGAAAGTCATCTTTAGATTTGTTAATATCATCTTAAAGTTACGAAAAGTTGTCTTAAACTTTACGGCATCTAAAGTACGATGCTAAACATAGAGACAACTTACATTAAACGAACATGTTTCACTGTGATATGTGTGTATTTTCATGTGAATACAAGTGTGACAGTTCCACCAAGTACTTATCACCATATTTTATGTTTTAGAGTGAAAAACAACTAAATACACAGCTGTTATCTAAGAAGCAGTGTTCTGTTACAAATGTTACTGTTTTTGATAACATTTCGATGAATTTAACGTTAGTATTCTCAAGAGGAATTACATCATTAAAATCAGGCTAAAATACAATATCAGCGGACGTGGAAATAAGTAAACACAGAATAATCAAATTAAGTCGTACAGTTCCGATATTTTCAGAAGAAAATATTTGGAACAACACGTGTAAGATATGAGAACTAAGACTGTTTACATGTTTACGTCTACGGACTAATTCTGTTCTTCCCTTTAAATAACACTGATGAAAGATATTTACCATATACAGTTATCATGGGATTATTCAGTTTCAAAACAGGAAATCAAACAGCAAGGTTTAAAAACCACATATAGAAACAATAAAACAATGGATTAGAATCTTACATCATTATCACATCCAGTTATAACAATGGACTAGAATCTAATACTCTTTGTTAACGGTCTTAATATCCAGTTATAACAATGGCCTGGAATCCAATACCCTTGACTAACGGTCTCAATATCCAGTTATAGGAATGGACTAGAATCTTATACCCTTGACTGAGAGTCTCACCATCTAGTTATAACAATAGACTAGAATACAATACCCTCGACTAACGGTCTCAATATCTAGTTATAACAATGGCCTAGAATCCAATACACTTGATTAACGGTCTCAATATCTAGTTATAATAATGGGCTAGAATCCAATATCCTTGACTAACAATCTCAATATCTAGTTATAATAATGGGCTAGAATCCAATATCCTTGACTAACAATCTCAATATCTAGTTATAATAATGGGCTAGAATCCAATATCCTTGACTAACAATCTCAATATCTAGTTATAATAATGGGCTAGAATCCAATATCCTT
>NW_013668627.1:54217-64417 GCF_000517525.1 Limulus polyphemus | reverse complement strand
TGGCCTAGAATCCAATATCCTTGACTAACAATATCAATATTTAGTTATAATAATGGGCTATAATCCAATATCCTTGACTAACAATCTCAGTTATAACAATGTGATAGAATCCAATATCCTTGACTAACAATATCAATATTTAGTTATAATAATGGGCTATAATCCAATATCCTTGACTAACAATCTCAGTTATAACAATGTGATAGAATCCAATATCCTTGACTAACGGTCTTAATATCTAGTTATAACAATGGGATAGAATCCAGTATCCTTGACTAACGGTCTTAATATCTAGTTATAACAATGGGATAGAATCCAGTATCCTTGACTAACGATCTCAATATCTAGTTATAACAATGGGCTAGAATCCAATATCCTTGACTAACGATCTCAATATCTAGTTATAACAATGGGCTAGAATCCGATACCCTTGATTAATATTTGCACTTCCAGTTACGACACTAGATGTTAATCTGATATCCCTGATTAATGGTTTCACTACCAGCTGTAACAATGGTTCAGAACCTGACTATTGGTATCAATATCCAGTTATAACAATGGATTGCAATCTGATGCCCTTGAGTAACAGTTTAACTTCTAGTTATAACAATGGACTAGAACCTGATACCCTTTATTAAGAGTTGCAATTCCAGTTATAACATTGAAGATGGTTTGAAACATGATGTATGATGATAAAAGCTTTGTACTTTGTTAACCAATCAACGACTGTGAAAAATGATGCGGTTTCGGTGGTTAAATAAATATTGCATTTTGGATAAAAAAGACATAAAAATGAACAGGTTTCATTTCCTCAATTCAATCTTTAAAATGTTAAATGCAAAGAAGCAAAAAAGTTTTTGAATGAAATTGGAAGCTCATTAAATGTAGGGAATATAATTAGATCATGTTTAAGAAAGAGAAATAATATTAATGGAAAATGCAACATTCTGTATAGGAGCTGGTCATAAAAGGAACTTTACTAAAGAAACAGAAAACAAAGCTTGCCGTAAAAAATGATGCCACAAGATAAAAATAAACAAAAACTGCGGATCTGTGAAATTCATGAACTCAGTAGAAAAAGATGTTAACACAACATGCGCGTTTTTCATGGATGTGTTACAATTTATTAGCAGACACCCTTTTTCATACCGTAACAATTGCTGCTATAACAAATGGATTATATAAATAATAGCGTCGGGACCCCTATGTGTTTGATGTATCCAAGCCGGCCTGATGAGCTCTCTCAATGAACCGCATCGTTGGAAATGGATGTGATGGACAAAGTGTGGTTGAAATACTATTATACTCTCTTCTTCTCGACAAAATATTAAAGGACCGAATAAGGAGTGTAGTGTTTAAATGCACAATCAGCTTAATACAAATATAATTAGTTATTCCTTCTTTTTAGTTTGTTATATCATTTAAAAGCGAATGTTAGTCTCCTTGGTGGGTCAGCGGTAAGTTTACGGACGTTCATTTTCCCGCGGTGATCAAGAGTGCAGATAGCCCATTGTGTAGCTTTGCATTAAGAAAACAACAACAAGAGAATGTTAACACAACATATCTGTTTTTTCATGGAATTTGGTATAGCGTAGTTAACACGCTTCTCACGTGTTTTTCGTTTCGTTAGAACACATGACGAGTATCTTAATACAACTTGTACGTTTGTACAGTTTATTATCAGGCATACTACGTGTATGTTTTGTTACATCAATTTATCAGAACGTTAACGCAATCTGTACGCTTTTTGTGTGTGTGTGAAATGTGTTACAGTGTTTTAGTAGGCATCGCATGAATGTTTTGTTTTATGACATTAATACAACGTATTAACAGGTATTCCATGCATATTTCAACTAAGAAACGTATTTTGCACTGTTTGGTGATCTTTGAGTGATAAATTACGCAGTGTATTTACTAAAGAAACCCCCATAAAACTTTATTTTTCATACAATGTGCATCTTTCTAGGAGGACTTTAACATTTCCTTTCCTGGCATAAACACATTGGATACGACAAAAAGATCTAGAGCTTAACAGTTGTACAAAGTGCTTGAACAGTTTTCTTCCACAGCACGTAAACGATACGTAGATAATTTTTAGCCGATGATGTGCGTCGGCAACAATACAACCTGTCAATACTAACAAAACAAGTCGTATGCTTGAAAATGCACTACGATAAAATTAATAACAAATGAATATATTAGCTGTAAGAGAACGTAAAAAAGCGGTGATCGTTTTGGCCAAACAACCTTTATTGGTCAGTAAAAACTGGTGAGCATTTTAGTCAAACGACCTCTGCTGGCATCTAAATTCCTTGGCTTAATTGTTAACCAGTTTGACCGACAAAGGTTGTCTGATCACTTATTAGTACCTGTTGTTGTTTTAACGCAAAACTACACAATGGGCCACCTGCGTTCTACTCATCGCAGGAATCTAATCCCGGATTCTAGCATCGTAATCCTCTAAACTTACCGCTGACTTACCAGGAATCTGCTAGTATCTGTTGTTATTGTTTTAACGCAAAACTACCTATTGGGCTGTCTGTGTTCTGTCCACCGCAGAAATCTAACCTCCGGATTCTAACATCGTAATCCTGTAAACTTACCGCTGACTTACCAGGAATCTGTTAGTATCTGTTGTTATTGTTCTAGCGGAAAACTACTTAGTGGGCTGTCTGTGTTCTGTCCACCGTAGATATCGAGCCCCGGATTCTAGTATCGTAAGTCCGTAAACTTACCGCTGACTTACCAGGGGACTATTAATATCTGTTGCTTTAGCTTTAACATACGTTTTTGCACCTTTTGATATCAAATTATTCCTAAGCTGTGGCCGAGTTTATTTCATATTTGTGTTCCAGGTTCCAAATTCGTATAATATATTATGTTGTACAAGGTTTATTTAACGTTTCCCTTTTCTTTGTGTTACTTTTCTTCTAGTGTTTAGAAACAATAAAGTAATTCCAACTGACAATAGTTGTTCCAAGGTACGCATCAGGACCATTCTGAGATACGTACACAGAATAACAGGTATTTGTTGACATTTTAGTTAAAAGCTGAACTATTCCTCTAAGATACGAGAACAATTTGAAGAAGTTAGTTGTGAGTCAGACCATTAGCAAACTATACGGTTAACAAGTCAAGAGAGTGTACTTTACTTTCTTAGGAAAGTGATAAAAGTTTCAGATTTTTTTTTACTTTGATGAACTAAAGAAAACTGGAGTCCTAACTTGGAAGAAACTTAAGTAAGAAAATCAAAAACATAAGAATGTAAAAAAAAACGTGAAATCATGTTTCTTATTTACACGATTATTTGAATCAAATTATAATCTCTCATTTATAGGTAGGAATATCTAAAAAAACCCTTTTCTTATGGAAAAACACGAAATAAAAAAAGCGTTGAAAAGTAAAAGAAGCTAGTTAAGTAAAAGGGGGTTTGGTAAACAGAGTGAGGTTAGATTATTGGTACAACCAGTTAAGAAGATCCATAGTACGAAAAAGGTAAGATTATTTGACCAATAAAGTTGTAAATGAAACCTTTATAGACTGAGACTCATCACGAGCTGTTTATAACAAATATAACTTCTGTTTTCCCAAACTAATACTTAATAATAAGTTTATAAAACATGATATATTTAGTTAATTATCTTGTGAAAATATAAAGAAATAACATTGTAGAGCCATCTAATAAACCTAAAACAAGGACCTCCTGTATTTCAGGGAGTTGTTAAATATTTCACAAAACAGAGTCTAATACAAGGACCTTCCTGTACTTCAGGGAGTTGTTGAATAGTTCATAAAACAGCTAATCTAAAACAAGGACTTCCTGTACTTTAGGGAGTTGTTAAATATTTCACAAAAAAACAGAGTCTAATACAAGGACCTTCCTGTACTTCAGGGAGTTGTTGAATAGTTCATGAAACAGATAATATAAAACAAGGACCTTCCTGTACCGTAGGAAATTGTTTTAAGACCTTACTAGTCTAACAATTGTGAAGAAGTAGCACCTGGACTAAAATATTTGGACAAATACAAAAATAATGGTTTTAATAATGAAAGAAAACAATATCGTTTTTAAGAATTAGTTAAAAACCTCAGTTAATAGAACTAACTATCAGAAGACTTTAAATTAGTGAAACTAGTTTCGACACATTAATACGTCTTCTTTAATGTTGCATAGTTTCTCTATTTCTGATAGTCGTTTTTCCTATTTACTTTAGAGATGTCTCTGATCCTCGAACTGAGAAGCTTGTCTCTTTCTTAACCCTTTTAAATACGTTAAGACAGTAATAAAGCCAACGCCTTCAAACTACTAAATGTGTCAGTGATTCAGTTTACGATTTTTAATATCTATCGTCGACAACACTGACTACAGAATATGAAAAGAAGAGGGATAAGAATGAAGACACATATAGCAAGTATTATGTTACATTTAATTCAGTTACTCCAAAGAAAATAAGCTCTCCCAACATCAGCACGGTCTCTCAAAAGCGTAACCATAATGTAACGTTCTTAACGGTCAGTAACAGTGACTGGTAGGGGGTTTGACTGCAAGTCTCTTTCTATGATCGCATCCTACTAGCATCATTTATTGTTCATTCTATCTATATCAGTATTAAGTCTCTTGTAGAAACAAGTGGTTTATAACAATTTAACATAATTCGTATTACTTGGTTACTTGGGTAATGAAAATAGGTTTATTTTGTTTTTAATTTCACGCAAAGCTACACGAGGACTATCTGCGCTAGTCGTCCCTAATTTAGCAGTGAAAAACTAGAGGGGAGGCAGATAATCATCAACAACCACCACCAATTCTTTTACCAACGAATAGTGAGATTGGTCGTCACATTATAACGCCTCCACGGCTGAAAGGGTGAGCATGTTTGGTGTGAAGGGGGATATGAACCCGCGACCCTGAAGTTGCGAGTCGAGCGCTATAACCACCACCGTGAAAATAGGTTTAAAACTGTTTCATTAGGTTTTTCTACTTATTAAGCTACCTGACAAAAGCTGGGTTGTTTTCTTTCTTTCTCTGTCAGTACATCAAAAAATTAGTTCAGAAGGTGGGTATATATCTTGAAAAATATAAACGTAGAAACAGTTACTAAAATTAAGAAACGTGTGATTAATATATGACTAATATTTCCTATAATCTTTTGAAATGAAACTTGTGATTTATTTTCTTACCTCCTTGCTTGGTGTCAAGACTAAAATAAAGAAGCGAACCTCGTGAGACGTACGGCCCATGTTTGCTGGAGTCTTCAATCGAGCTATGGCCACGTGTCTTCTCTGCAGCGAGGGAAGGTTACACCTGAAGATAAACATGTGATAACGGTTCGTTAAGTATGAGCGACTTAAAGTAAAGACGGGATCTGCATTTTACAGCACAAGAGAATAAATAGGTGAGAAATCGTTGTGGATATAACTGTTATGCTTCTATTAATACTGAAAAACTAGGGTGAAGGTTAGCACGGACTTCAGTAGGCTCACAAAAAATAATGGAATAATATAAAAAGTACTAATATTCATGTATTGTAACCACGATTCTTTTTTTAGCAAAATATGTAGGAATAGTGCAAAGATTATTATTATTCAGATATTTTAACTACCATTCCTCTCTTAGAAAAACAGATTTTGGAATAGTAGGAAAAGTACTAATATTCAAGCATTGTAACCACGATCCTTTTTTTTTTTAAGAAAAAGAATTAGGAATAGTACAAAAAAGTATTATTATTCAGGTATTCTAACCTCCATTCTTCTCTTAGAAAAATATGTAGGAATAGTACAAAAATTAGTACTAGTCAAGTATTGTAACCACGATTCTACCCCTTAGAAAACGTGGTATGAATGGTACAAAACGTACAATTTTTCAGGTACTGTAACCATGTTACTTCTTAAGGTTTATTAACATTCCTTGAATTGTTTTAAAACCAATTTTGAAGTCGATATTAAATTTGGGAAATTTTTAAGAATTCAATATTGTTCTAGAAAAATCTTTGCATTATTTTGTGTATTGTATTCTCTTATTTAGTCTCGCGTAAGCTGTTATTTAGTCTTATTTGGTCTCGCGTAAGCTGTTATTTAGTCTTATTTGGTCTCGCGTAAGCTGTTATTTAGTCTTATTTGGTCTCGCGTAAGCTGTTATTTAGTCTTATTTAGTCTCGCGTAAGCTGTTATTTAGTCTTATTTAGTCTCGCGTAAGCTGTTATTTAGTCTTATTTGGTCTCGCGTAAGCTGTTATTTATAATTTCTAATCTATTAGGAAATGTTAATTAGTCTACCTTTGTAAACAAACATCTGTCTCCTAGTAGGAATTATATCTAGTATGACTTAACATGTAAAATCTGTAACTTAGTGTATATTTAGTATGACTTAACCTGTAAAATCTGTAACTTAGTGTATATTTAGTATGACTTAACTTGTAGAATCTGTAACTTAGTGTATATTTAGCATGACTTAACCTATAAAATCTGTAACTTAGTGTATATTTAGTATGACTTAACCTATAGAATCTGTAACTTAGTGTTTATGATGTTGTTCACTCTTCGTTTTCCTTTATGCCTCATAAAGACGAGTATTTTCAAACGGATTCGTGCAATTTTTCCTTATTTTATTTTACACCACAAAGACCAAGCAACAGAGAATCTTGTGGCAGCAACTTTAATTAAGTGACACGAAAGAGGTGTCGCTATTCTTATAGAATAGTCGCTCCAGTCTTTATTTTTACGAGCTATATATTTGTCTTTGTTTATTTCAGGACTTCCTCCTTGTTATAGAATTATAATACTCTTCTCAAACTGTGGTTACGGGTCTAAAAATGCTATAATAAAAGAGTCATTAATCACGATTCAGTAAAATGTAAGAAACTTTAAACGCGGGACACTTTTTGCGGTGTGTCGCGTTAATCGATTCGCGAGAACACTAGATCATACACAGCCAAGTTTCATTGCTATACGAAGCTAATGGAGGAACAAGAGTTGTATTCCTACAAATATACTCCAAATCAGGTCAGCTGCAAATACGACAACTTTGTAAACGGCCGACAAGGAACGTTCGCTTCAGTGATTCGTCGTGATTAGACTGGCATGTCACGAAACGATGTGACTGTCGTGGTGTAGAAGACAATCAGAATCGACCGGCTCAGTTTTCAGACCAAGCTCCACAACTTGGTACGGGTAGGGTTACCGTCTTCTTTCTCTTCCTCCAACGAAAGAATGGAAACGCCACAGGCTAATTCCTCACTTCTTCTTTCCACTTCGAGGTCAGATGATTTGCGCTAAATAGTTTTCCACGTTTTCACATTTACAGAAAACAAATCGAAGGTTACTTTTATATCCGAAGGTAAATCAACCTCTATTAACTAAGAGATGTCATCCAAATTCGGCTTGTGGAAGGTAATAAACTGTAGCTATAATTTACACATGGTTTAGTAACAAAGTGTGAAATACTATTTAAAATATACATCTTCCTTTCTCCGCTAATAAAAGCTGCAAACTTACTTCCATTATTTCAAATCGGGAAAAAATATACGCTATTGTTTATACGAAAACGTATTCGATGATAAAAACCGACATTATGAGCTCAATATCTGAAGGGGAAGAGCGATTTGTTTGTGTGTGTAATTAAACACAAAGCTACACAATGGGCTATCTGTGCTCTGCCCACCACGGGTATCGAAACCAGGATTCTAGCGTTGTAAGTCCGCAGACATACCCCTGTGCCACTGGGGGGCAGGGAGGAGGGCGAGAGGAGGAAAGTTACATTCAACGAACAGAAAATTACTCCATTTTTATTGGCTCGTCAGCTTCTCAGTTGATCATTCCAAGTGTTAACGCCCGACTAATATTTGAATAGAAGTTTTGGGATGACAAAATATGGTATTTTATACGCATGAAAATTACTGTTATATGCATATAGCTGAGAGGTTAGTTAGAATATGGGGTGCGCCAAAACTCATAATATTTTCAACAGGACTTTTAAGAATGGAATTTCTGTAACACATCTACAATATATGTATGACGAATGAATAAATATAGCTAGTATTTCAATTTTAGATATATATCGTCTTTCTTTGTTTGTTGTTAAGCACAAAGCTACATGATTGGCTATCTGTGCTGTTCGAAATCTGGTTGTTAGCGTTATAAGCCTTCAGAATTCCTGCTGAGCCACGGGAGGGCATATATCTTCTTTCATCATGTATGTTTACAGCCCAAGAACAAGTCGAACAAACCACTATTAGCGGGAATGATAATAACGCTAAAAAGCGTAAGTTGATCCTCTGTCAGAGTTCTGAATTTGGCAGCTGGCAAACTGGGTTTGAATCCATGCAACACCATAAAATATCCCTCACCCATTTTTTAAGCTGTGGGTGCGTTATAAGAGTGAAAGTCGATCTTTCAACGTGTTGTTAGTTGGTAGGGTGCTGTTGACTGGCTGGTCAGTAGTTCAAAATTAAAGACGGTGGCAGATAGCGTCACGAAACCACTGGTAAAAAAATCAGATGTGACAAAACTATTATCTCAAGTTATAAAAACATTTAACATCAAAATACCTGTATAAATAAAATTGAAATTACCTGACAAATTTGCAGTTTTAATCCCATTTATAAGGTAGAAAGGAAACGTGAATCCTAAGATAAAATCAAATATTTTGTGCAATTGGAGGATGAAATGTAGAGATAAAAAATAATTTTGTGTTTATTATAAATAAAAAGTGTCAAGTTAAAAAAAAGAATAATCTCGTGCTCATTAAAGGTGAAACGCATTGAGATGAAAAAATATTATGTAACAATTATAAGTGAAAATATTTGGGGTAAAAGGAGTTTTGTGCACGAGATGATAAAATCATGTTTATTATATGAATATGAGAGGATTTTATGTTCATAATAAGTATATAAAAAGAAAATTTTGTGCCTATTATAAAAAAAAACATCGTGATAGAAAGAAAAAGGTTTTGTGTTCATTACGACAGAAAACATTAATATATATTTTTTTGTTTTTTGTTGTCAAGCGCAAAGCTATACAATGAGCCATCTGTGATCTGACATCCGTGGGGATTGAGTCCTCTTACGTGATAAGCTTCCAAGCTCAACACGGAGTCACAGGCGTTAATGTTGGTGAGGAAGAAAATTAAATATTTGTAAATGTAATGAAGGGATTTTGCAGCTTTTAGTAATGAATGAAATATTTTTGACTTATTTGAGTACTTGGACGACCTTTCACTCACATGTGGGAATATTCATGTATTCCCCAACGTTTCGGTTGCACACCTTTATCAAAGGATGCAGTATAGAAATTATATTTATTATTGGTGGACACAAGATAAAATGAAGTGCATATCCACAATGAATATTTCTGAGTTGATAGTCTAGATGGATGGCAGCTAGTCAACAGCACTATCCGCCAACTCTTGGGCTACTTTTGTCTGTGAAGGGTTTTAATTTCATTGTAGGTTACAAGAACATTTTGAGGGTGAATAAAATATTTTGTGTTAATGGGCTACTCTTGTCTGTGAAGGGTTCTAATTTCATTATAGGATACAAGAACATTTTGTGGGTGAATAAAATATTTTGTTTTAACCTTAAGTGTATAAACTATTGAGGGGATATTAAAGTATTGTTTTATATGGAAATAAAACAAATTGTTTTCGTGTTATATGTAAATAAAGTTACAGACAAATATAATGCTTTGTGCTCATTATAATTCTAAACGTTTGCGTTTTTTTATTTTTCATGGCGTAGAAGAAATTGAGATAAAAAAATGTTAGTTTCTGTGTTCATTAACATTATGAAAATAAAATAAGGTTTTAGCTTAATAAATATGCAAACTGCAAGAGGTTAATCTTTCTTATCGGCAGTGGTGGCGCCAGCAACAAAAAATGCTTGGGGACAACCAAAATTTTGGGGTGC
Source organism: Limulus polyphemus (assembly GCF_000517525.1). Classification (NCBI taxonomy): domain Eukaryota; kingdom Metazoa; phylum Arthropoda; class Merostomata; order Xiphosura; family Limulidae; genus Limulus; species Limulus polyphemus. Next base: position 54,516 of record NW_013668627.1, on the reverse strand, counting down.
AAAACAAGTCATTTTATACTCACGTGTAAATATAAAGGGGCTCGTTATTATCCCTATATTTTAGCGTGCTAAGTTACCCTGAGCCAACGTTGGGTTTCAAAAAGTAATTTCTGTCAAGTTTTGAAGCCTAAAAGCACTCACCGACTTGGGAAAGGATCAGAAGGTTTTGACCATTCTAGCACATATAGCTTCTTTTTTTTTGGGGGGGGGGGAGAATAACAAGTCCCTTTATAAGTGAATTGATGAATAATGGTCTTTCGAGTATTACTTGATTAAATAAATACAGGAATCCCTCGATT
>NW_013668627.1:49213-53238 GCF_000517525.1 Limulus polyphemus | reverse complement strand
AAAACGCATTAATCGAATGCGCATTAATCGAGGGAACCCTGTAATTGTTTAGAGCAGTAGTACCATTAGTATAAAAAAAGCAGGGTTAAAGGGTATACCGATTATTGTAGGATATATCTGGTTGACTTCTAGTATACAAGAAAAACAAAACATGCTGTAAAACGGTAGTGTGTCACTGGTTGTCGGTGATATGATCAAAATAAATTTGGGTTTGTTTGTTTTAGAATATTCGCGTATATCTAAGCATTGCAGTCTGTGCATAGCCATTCCTCAATCCAAACTGTTAGACTAGACGGTGTGTGTGTGTTTCAAAGCAAAGCCACTTCAGGCTATTTCTGTGTCCATCGAAGCAAATCGAACCTCTGATTTTAGTGTTTAAATCCGTAGACTTACAGCTGTTCCACCGGGGACTAGACGGAAAGCAGCGCAAACTCTAGTACAATTCTAATTGAATAATTGGATTTGACCATCACACTTACAACGCGCCAACAGCGGTAACGTCACGCTAATTTCTTGGCCACTTCTGGCCCTATACAGTAGGCAAATGGTATTCTGCTGAATATGAGTTAAATTCAATTTAAATATTTTGTTTCCTCATACAGGAAGATAAGAATGCCTACATGAAACCTAAAAAGTAGCTTCTAAATCGTGCTGCTTTACAGTTTGGAGGATGCGTAAGTAAATGGCTTGATCGTTTTATGTGAAAGTGAAAACAACGCTTGTCTAAAGTTTGTAGAAATCATTACTGAAACTTTGAAGTAAAAACTATTTGTTGTTGTAAGAGGTTAAATAAATTCTTTGAGCGTGCGACCAACGCAACAAAGTCTTCTTCTAGCATTACTTCAGTGTAGAGTTATATTCCACGATTACTCCGACTTGTGGTTTGTCGTTTTTTAGGTTTCAGTTTTTCTTTATCCACAAAGTCTTCTTCTAGCATTACTTCAGTTTAGAGTTATATTCCACGATTACTCCGACTTGTGGTTTGTCGTTTTTTAGGTTTCAGTTTTTCTTTATCGATGATAAGCTATGTGTCCTACACGAGCCAGAATCGAAACGACGCACCGGAAATTGAGGCGCCTGCTTCTTCTGTTAAACCTGGACATCTGTCTTGTAACCCACAGAAGATGTAAGGGAGTACGGATATCCTCGCTAGAAGAAAAATAATCTGTTCTTTGCAACATTCCTGATATCTATGTAGAAAAGTTGGACCTGCAGAAGAAGATAATAGCCTTTTCTACTTGGATATGAAATTACGTTTTCTACAAGATCTGATTTATCCACATATAAAAGATGGCGAACACATTGAGCTACAACTGCCGATCGGTTTGTTTCTTGTTGAGCCTAAGACTCGCAAGCTGCCGGCTAAGTTACGGAGAGATCAATAGATGGGGACTCTCCGAGTAAATCCATTTCTGTGAATAAATGTGAGAAATAGACGGTGTCCAGTTATCCACGTAACATGCTTTCTAAAATCTAATACAAAGATTGTGAACAGAGCAGAACGAACCCGCGTTAGATAAGACAATAGTTGAGATTTCGGGGATAAAGCAATGAATGGTAGTTTAGTAGATATATTGTTAGAAAGGGTACTGGGATTTCCTTCACCCTGGTGACGAATACAGTTTTCCTTTAAAAATCAACAACACCATTTCCGCCATTTTAAAGTGTAGAATATCAAACTAAATATACACACATTACATATGTAATTTAAGAAAGTAATGAAAATAGCTAAATTACGTCATCTAACGTTATTATACATACATCTACACGTGCAAGAATCCGAAGAAAAACGTACACGACTCAGTTCAATGAATACATTAATTTCTTTCACCTTAAGTAAACATTTAGGTTTGTTTCTTGTTCTTGTTTTTTTTTTAGTTAAAACTTTCGTTTGTCAAAAATAAAACATATATATTCTGAATTGGATTTCTGATTTCTTGGTAAGTCGTTTAATTAGTTTATTGAAACTTATTCTAAACCTGAAAAAACATATTTTCATGAAATAAACTATATATTGTTTAATGAAATAAGTAAAGCTTTAAAGCAGATGACTTATTGCTTTGTTTGTATAAAATACACTGCTTTTAGAAGCATGATTTTGGAGTTCCACTTTCACTGTTTATGGTCTTGATTTTAAATCGCTTTGTTAAAATCAACAAACGATTTCTGACTCATATCTTCACTGCTCCAAAATATATTTTTTTTTATTGATAAAAGTTACGTTATCGGCATCAAAACACTTTGACCCTGATTTTCAATTATGTTTTATGTAAACTAAGAGATCGTCTTCTATCTTCATTCTGATTGGCTTAATTGTTACTTTAATCATACTAATTATGTTCTAAGTGGTAAATAAAGTATTACCAATGCATTAATGAAAACTAAAGAATTGATCTTATACAATATGTTCTGTCTTGTAAATTTTATTTTAATCAATCTGATAGATTTTATTTTGACTAACAAATTAATGGAAGTTATTACCATTGATCATTAAATCAAATGAACCATGTTCGGTCTGGTGAATAAAGTATGGTAAAAATAATAATTAATCTATAACAATGGTCATTCATTCAAATGAACCATCTTCGATTTGGTAAATAAAGTATGGTAAAAGTAATAATTAATCTATAACAATGGTCATTCAATCAAATGAACCATCTTCGATTTGGTAAATAAAGTATGGTAAAAAAAAAATTATAACAGTGGTAATTCATTCAAATGAACCATCTTCGATTTGGTAAATAAAGTATGGTAAAAAAAAATTATAACAGTGGTAATTCATTCAAATGAACCATCTTCGGTTTGGTAAATAAAGTATGGTAAAAAAAAATTATAACAGTGGTAATACATTCAAATGAACCATCTTCGGTTTGGTAAATAAAGTATGGTAAAAATAATAATTAATCTATAACAATGGTCATTCATTCAAATGAACTATTTTTGGTTTGGTAAATAAAGTATCCTAAAAAATAATAATTAATCTATAACAAGTTGAAATAAATTATCTTCGGTCTGGTAAATAAAGTATGGTAAAAGTAATAATTAATCTATAACAATAGTCATTCAATCATATGAAATATGTTCAGTCTGGTAGATAAAGTATGGGTGGCTTAATAATTAAATTTATAACAATGGTCAATCTGTATATTGTAATCCCCGTATTATAGTTTTTAAAGCTAAGTAAATTGTTAAATGATCTTTTAATTTTTAACCGCTTTGAACTGTGAATTTTACAGCATACTTGTATCCAAGCTAACCAATTTAAATACTTTTGTTCTTTGAGTCATATCTCAGACAACTTTTCTTGGAATTAAAAGCTGCCAACGATATCGTGAAAATTCTTATGAATTGATATTGAAAGTTTTTAATCAACATGACAAATTACAACAACTAAACAAGTCATTCGATACAACCTACCAGGACATCTGATTCCATTACCAATTTTCATCGTGACTTCCCATTATGCAATGCTCAAATGTTCCCTAAGACTAAATTGAAGTCAATGTTATTTGATAACCTGCTATCATGAGAATGCCAAGAAATGCTGTTTGGTGAGACAAGATAATACATTTAATTTTCTGCAGCCTTTAATAGGAAAATTTTGCTGACACTACTGAAACATACTTATATTATCAACCAAGCGTATAATGTGTTGTGAGAAACTAAACCCATTATATTTTTCCTGAAATGTTCCAATGACGAATGCTATCACACGCTAATGCAATAATATACAATAAATCTAATTTATTCGCAATATTACTTATTGTCACAAAGTACAGTGAAACAGTTACAACAAAATACTTTGGGGCCTAGTTGTTAGTGTGGTGGGCTACGGAGCGGAAGGTCCAAGGTTCGCCCAACCAAATTCAATTCCATTATTCTGTTCAAAGTCCGACAAATCCCTTGTGTAAGCGGTTTCTGGTATTGTTAAATACCATTACGCTTTCCGCCTGTATCGTGTAAGGTATCGGTTGGTAGTAACTGGCTGTTCTCCACCTGTATCGTATAAGATGGAGGCGGTTGGT
>NW_013668627.1:46852-48252 GCF_000517525.1 Limulus polyphemus | reverse complement strand
TGGAGGCGGTTGGTAGTAATTGGCTGTTCTCCGCCTGTATCGTATAAGATCGGAGGCGGTTGGTAGTAATTGGCTGTTCTCCGCCTGTATCGTATAAGATGGAGGCGGTTGGTAGTAATTGGCTGTTTTCCGCCTGCATCGTATAAGATGACTTCCAGATTGAAACTATCAATATCAACACAGAACCTTTAGTTTTGGGGCATTTTAGTTATAATCATATTAAACAATTTACCTAAGTTTGTTTGGGATCAATCACGAAATTTAAAGTGAGAAAATCAGTGGCGTAAACAGAATTTGGAGAATGTGAAGATCAAAGAATTAAAGGACACCAAAGAGCCAGTTTAATATTTGGTTTGTTTGTTATCAAGCACAAAGCTACACAATGGACTATATGTGTTGTGCTCACCACCGGAATCGAAACCCTGTTTTTAACGTTATAAACCTTCAGACTTGCCGCTGAGCCACTGGCGGGCTTTAATCTTGATATATGACATAAAGGGGTGAAGGAGGAGCGAAAAATAACTGGAAAACGACGTAACTCTCCTCACAAATATTAATGTATATTAATCTTATTCTTGTACAATCATTTTTGTACAAATCTCAAAAAACATCTTCCCGGAAGTAGGAAGAAGCTGCCCCATTTGTCCTCACCCTTTGGTTCCGCTAGTGAGACAAATATCCATAAATTTAATTTTTTTGTCAAATTTAATCTATCACTGTTCTACTTGTCAACTCTTACAAACATAACTATTTATAGCTGTGAATAATAAAGTGTTTGTGGTGGCCGTATGTTTGGACTTAAATATTTTATGTATCATTCTGAGTTCAATTTACGTTTGTTAGCAAAATCGAATGTCCACGCGAATTACTTTTACACTTTTATTGTCAAGAAAATCCAGGAAAATGTTTGATTTTATAATCATTCGAACAAGAATGTGCTGTTAAAGCTACAAAGGAGACACAGAAGATATTGGTTGATGTTTAACAAGCCTCCTTTTATATGTTTGTTTCGGAGTTTAAAAAGATCTGGCAAAACCGTGTAGCTAAAATAAAATCTTTGGCAAAATACTTATTCTCGATAAAACAAACAGATTACTAGTATTCGCTCAAATCTTTAGGAGTTCATCAACGTCACGTCTGAATCTTATAATAATAAAGGCCATTAACATTAACTCGATATCTTGCATTGTTTAACAATGTTCGACACTATCTCTGTTAAGTTATTCGACAGCACACAACCCCCATTTCTGTGTCCTATAACGTTCAACAGTATGTTTGTATCCTGTAAATTATTCGACAGCACACAACACCATTTCTATGTCCTATAATTATGTTCAACAGTATGTTTGTATCCTGTAAGTTATTCGACAGCACACAACCCCCATTCTGTGTCCTATAAC
>NW_013668627.1:44319-46026 GCF_000517525.1 Limulus polyphemus | reverse complement strand
ATTATGTTCAACAGTATGTTTGTATCCTGTAAGTTATTCGACAGCACACAACACCATTCCTGCGTCCTATAATTATGTTCAACAGTATGTTTGTATCCTGTAAGTTATTCGACAGCACACAACACCATTCCTGTGTCCTATAATTATGTTCGACAGTATGTTTGTATCCTGTAAGTTATTCGACAGCACACAACACCATTTCTGTGTCCTATAATTATGTTCAACAGTATGTTTGTATCCTGAAAAGTATTCGACAGCTCTCATCATCAATTGTTCAACAGGGCTCAGCACCGAGTCTGTTTATTTTAATGATCAGCACAGTGTTCAACATCATGATTGAATCTTATAAAGTGGTCAATAGTATGACTGTGTTCTATATATAGTACTTAACAGTACTTAAACAAAAAATAAGATTTTTATTTAAACCTAAAATCAGGTTTGGTTATAATAAGTGAATAAGATATTAACAAATAATTACACTGTTACACTAATTAATTTACTGTGATAAAAAAAAATGTTTACGGAACAAATGGAAACAGTCAACACTGGTATATATACTTACATTGCACAAATCCAAGACTGGTCATAGTCGAAACCTCCTCCCTCACTAATATACGTTCCTTGGATAGTCCTCGATAACATATGCACTGTAGGAAAAGTCATCATTGATTATATGAAGATTACTATTTAAAACGTCTCTATAAAAAAAATAACATACGAAGGTATAAAAAAATGAATAAATGATACATTCTAACCAGATGTTACTCAAATAGTTTTTGACTTACATAGTACGTTCGACACTATACATATATTTACTAAAAAACCTTAACTGTTTTCCTAATAATAAAATTGTTATAATTGTAGGCAAAGTTAATAACAAAACATATTTAAAATATATCGTACGATAGTTGTTTTGTAAAAATCTGAATAAGTAAACAGAGAACAATGGACAAAATTGTAAAAAAACAAAACAAAAATTTCAATAAATCTTTCTCTTAATATGATGTTAAGTTCCCGTAGGTTGCTGAAAAAGCTTGGCCAAGCAGCCTTACTGCGGGAGTTTTGTGAACTACAGAACAGCTTTCTCTGCAGTTCTTTGAAGAGTTTACTGCAGATTGATCGATTTCAGTAGCATCGCTACAGGAAACGAAGCAGCGTGACAAACTGACTATTTCTCTAGTGTTGTGGGTCATCACTGTTGAGCTAGCATGATGTCTAGTTAGTGGGACGTCATTGTGAGAACTTTTCACAAGTCTTGGAAGTCATTACTGTTATAACTAGCAGATCGTTACTGGGACACTTGAAATAAAATTTTATAATTTAGACTTTACTTGTATTACGTTACCTGCGCAACTATCATTATAAAATAATGTTTATAATTAATTCGTCATTGTTTTAGAGCTCGAAGGACTTCTACAATTACGAGTACATTTAACAGATCATCATCGTTGTTACTGTTAATGAAGCTCCTAGTAATTAATTACTGTCACAGCTTACTAGTAGGACGTATAATGAAGAATTCATATCTTGATCTGGTTTTATTAATTAACAAAGCTCCTAGTAATTAATTACTGTCACAGCTTACTAGTAGGACGTATAATGAAGAATCCCTATCTTGATCTGGTTTTATTAATTAACAAAGCTCCTAGTAATTAATTACTGTCACAGCTTACTAGTTGGACGTATAATGAAGAATCCCTATCTTGA
>NW_013668627.1:26557-43626 GCF_000517525.1 Limulus polyphemus | reverse complement strand
AAGCTACTGTGTCTGAGAAACACATTTTTCTAATGTTTTCAAAAGCAGCACAGTATCAGATCTATAAGCTACTGTGTCTGAGAAACACATTTTTCTAATGTTTTCAAAAGCAGCACAGTATCAGATCTATCAACTACTGTGTCTGAGAAACAAATCCCTCCACTGTTGTCAAAAGCAGCAGAGTATCAGATCTATAAGCTACTGTGTCTGAGAAACAATTTTTTCAATGTTTTCAAAAGCAGCATAGTATCAGATCTATCAACTACTGTGTCTGAGAAACAAATCCATCCAGTGTTGTCAAAAGCAGCAGAGTATCAGATCTACCAACTACTGTGTCTGAGAAACAAATCCCTCCACTGTTGTCAAAAGCAGCACAGTATCAGATCTATAAACTACTGTGTCTGAGAAACAAATCCCTCCACTGTTGTCAAAAGCAGCAGAGTATCAGATCTACCAACTACTGTGTCTGAGACACAAATCCCTCTGACTTTGTCAACAGCAGCACAGTATCAGTATCTACACGCGACTATATCAAACAAATAAAACTTTTTTTTTGAAATACCTCTCTATGTTTTCTATTAGCAGCCCAGTAAAACATTTACAAAATACTCTGTCCAACACAATACCTCTTTCAACAAACTTTCTACACTAACCTTATACATGTTCCAATAACAAAATTATGTGATACACAGATGCATTACCTAAGTAGTTACAGTCATTTTCCAGTGATATAATAACGAGGTAAAATACATTTTAAAGTAACATGCTCATACAATAAAGAACTGACATTAACTACATGAACTAACGAATCTCAAATTATCATGCTCATTTGTTACAGAATTGATATTCCTATATGGTTAGAAACATTATAAAGTAAGAAGTTCGTGTGATATCGAACTGGTATAACTATACGGTTAGAAACATTTTAAAGTATGTTCATGTTATAGATAAATGATATAACTACATAGTCAGAAACATTTTAAAGTAACGTGTTAATGTGATACAGGACCGATATAACTATATGATTAGAAACATTTTAAAGTATGTTCATGTTATAGATAAATGATATAACTACATAATCAGAAACATTTTAAAGTAACGTGTTAATGTGATACAGGACCGATATAACTATATGATTAGAAACATTTTAAAGTATGTTCATTTTATACATAAATGATATAACTACATAGTCAGAAACATTTTAAAGTAACGTGTTAATGTGATACAGGACCGATATAACTATATGATTAGAAATATTTTATACCTGTCTTTATACCTATCTCTTTCTCTTTACAATTTTGTTCTTATCCCTATCTCTCTCTTTACACTTCTGTTTTTACCTATCTCTTTCTCTTTACACTTTTGTTTTTATACCTATCTAGCGCTCTTCACAATTTTGTTTTTACCTATCTCTTTCTCTTTACACTTTTGTTTTTATACTTATCTCTCTCTCTTTAAACTTTTGCTTTTATACCTATCTCTTTCTCTTTACACTTTTGTGTTTACACTTATCTTTCTCTTTACTCTTTTGGTTTTATACCTATCTCTATCTCTTTACCTTTTGTGTTTACACTTATCTTTCTCTTTACTCTTTTGGTTTTATACCTATCTCTATCTCTTTACTCTTTTGTGTTTACACTTATCTTTCTCTCTTTACACTTGTTTTTGACCTATCTCTTTCTCTTTACACTTTTGTTTTTATACCTATCTCTCTCTCTCTATTCATCAATTGTCTGTGAAGTTGTTTATTCTCCCATCTGCCCAGTTTTTCTGAGTAGGAGAAGCAACTGTTTGACTACATTACAATTCTTTTGAAACACAAAGTAACAGGCAGTTTCGTGATTCCGGCGTCTCTACAAGTAGAACATAATATTTTCATGAGGGATTTCTTTTTTAAGGGCTGGGATGACGTTAGAGAAACAACTGTTAAGACAAAATTATAAAACTCGCTACTTGAAACCTTACAGTCATACATTTTGTCAAACGGAAAATAAACTGATTAACAACAGAAAACTAAACATAACTTTAAATAATAATAACACTGTGTTGGAAATTTGCAACCGTTCTGTGCTGATATGTCCATTGGAGGCCAGTGTTTTAACTCAGTGTTTGAGTAATAGCTCCATTACCCAAACATGACAGTGAAAGATGACTTAATACTGATCCAGCAGTTGATTTCGTGCGTTAGTTTAAACGAAAATGTCATAACAAAAGTCGAGTAGAATCACTTTTCATTCAAACCTTTTAGTGTAAATGAATAAATATATATATATATAAGAGAGAGAACAAAAAAAAACATTGAGCATAATTTCATTTACAAACACTGAGAAACGGCGTGTCATCACCATTATATCATATAAGTTGATGATGCTTTTACTATCTAGTTTTTGAGATTACATTAAGTTTACATCGACAATCTGGTTTTGGTGAAAAGAGAGACAGTATTCTGGTATAAATGAGTTAAAGTTAAATCCGTATCCTTTGTATTGTTAGTAGTATATGATATCACATTAACATACAAGCTCATTGTTGGGATCGTCTTCAGTAAGTACTCTTACAATCTGAATCTTTGTGCTAGTTTACAGCATGTTAGATAATACACGAATGTTTAAGTTTAGTGCGAGTGTTATGATTTAGATAACTGTTGTCAAATCATACGTTGTGTAGGTCAATTGTTGTGAATCGGCGATTGTTGTGTTACTCCGTCATGTTACTAGAACCTTCTAAGTTTTTCTCGTTGTTATAATTGAGTATTATTGCATTACAATATCTCGTAGTGTGTAGAACGTTTGAGGCTTCTGTCAGGGTATACATTTAGTTATGTATAAAGACACAGTTAGGTAGAACTAGACTGCGTGATTGTGAGTTTAGCCATAAAGAGCGCATGGTGGCGATTTTTAAAGTGAAATTATCACAGGTTGTATTGTAATAACAGAGTAGAGAAGAAATAATTTGTCTTGTAAGTTGTGTTCTAAAGTGGCTGAACTAGCCTGTGTGGACTTTGACGAAAAAAGACAATTATTTAAAGCTCTGGATACAACTTTAATAACCAGCAGTGTAACGAACATACGTGTATACGTTTGATTTGTCTTAATGTATTATTTTAAAACAATTGGACTGTGTGCTGTTTGTTTATTGTTGAAATTTATGGCCAAAAAGTCACAGACTCCTACTGTAAAGAATCCTGCCCATCCATCCATAAATCCTGACAGAGGACATATTGTTAAAATCTGAATCTCTTTACTAGTTTACAGTACATATTCTTAAAATCTGAATCTTTGTGCTAGTTTACAGTACATATTCTTAATAATTGAATCTTTATGCTAGTTTACAGTACATATTCTTAATAACTGAATCTTTATGCTATTTTACAGTACATATTTATAAAATCTAAATCGTTGAACGATAAGGGAAGTTATCTTTAGATAAAAAACTGTATTCAGATAATTATATAAATGTGTGTGTGTGTGTGAGAGAGAGAGAGAGGAAGAGATAAAGCGTTAGTGTTTGAAAGAGACAGAGAGAAGAGACTGTATTTGTGTTTGCTTGAGGGAATAGAGTAGACAGGGAGCGTATGTGTGTCATGCGGACGTCTACATTTATTTAATCTCACAGAAACCTTTACAATACTTAAAAGTACCTGAAAATTAACTAATGGAAAGGTAAATACTAACTAACAGAAATTATTACAATACCTGAAACAAACTTCAACAATAACTAACAGAAGTTTGTACAATACCTAAAGGAACCTGAACAACAATTAACAGAAACTTTTACAATACGTAAAACACACCAGTACAATAACGAACAGAAACCTGTACAATGCCTAAACGGAACCAGGTCAATAACTCATGGAAACTGTACAATTCTAAAAGGAACCTGACAGTAACTAACAGAAACCTGTACAATAACAAAAATGAACCTGACAGTAACTAATAAAAACCTGTACAATAACTAAAAGGAACCTGACAATAACTAACAGAAACCTGTACAATGCCTAAACAGAACCAGGACAATAACTCATGGAACCTGTACAATTCTAAAAGGAACCTGACAGTAACTAACAGAAACCTGGATAATATCTAAAAGGAACCTAACAATAACTAACAGAAACCTGTACAATAACTAAAAGGAACCTGACAATAACTAAGAGAAACCTGTACAATAACTAAACGGAACCAGGTCAATAACTCATGGAAACTGTACAATTCTAAAAGGAACCTGACAGTAACTAACAGAAACCTGTACAATAACTAAAAGAACTCACAACTATAATATTTTAAGGTCTGGTTAAGAAGAAGCTTACATTCTGTATAGTTTAACTGGCCAGGTAAATTAAATTTGCTGACATTTCCGAAATATACTGATTTTGTCTTCTTCGGTGATGTCCTAATGAAATTTCAAGTGTTCATCTATTTTATTAGGCACAGTAATATCTACGAATGAAGAAATTCGAGAAAAATGAAGACGATGTGTGATTAGGAAGATTGTCCTAGTTGTACAATTTTCAGTTTCCTTGATTGTTTTTAATTTGATATAAACTTGATTATAAGAAAGCTTTCTTCTCAGTTAATTAGCACCTCTGTCATTCAATCATTTTGTATTCATTCTGGTTTCTAGTATAAAAATTCAACTCAGCCAAGTGAATTAACAGTCTTCTTCACAATCTCACTAATGAAGTATTTTCTGCGTTTCCAATCTAATTGAAAACTGTCCTGTAAGATTGAAAAGAAGTTCCAGAGCTTTCTGTCAGGTTGAGGGGCAGTCCGTAGCTTTCTGTCAGGTTGAGGGGCAGTCCATGCTTTTCACTTTCTTTTTTGTACATCTTAATAAGAAACACTCAAGACAAATAAAAGTATTTTGCTGTACAAAGACATATAAATGGACTGACAGACAGGTAGATAGAGTGATTGATATAGAGACAAAATATTGTTACACAGAACGTGTGAGTGGGTGCCAATATTTGATTATGTTTTGAACATAATGATACAGTTCCATTTATCCACAGCATATGCTATTACATGGATTAAACTAAAACTGTTCTAACGAAAGTAATTAATTAGACAATCGATCGAAATTAGTAACACAATCATGTGATGAAAGCTTGCAAAGGCGATCAGAGATACTGAAGTTTTGAAACCTACCCATATGTTCGTAAACAATGTTTGTGGTGATATTAGTTTTAGAAATATCTTTGTATTCATGATTTAAGTTATAACGTTGGAAGCATTAAAACATATTGAAGTAAGTTCCTGAACTGTGTTTATCGGTAATGTCTCATTAGATAACTTTACAATAAAATTGTCAAAAATATACAATAAACACGTATATATATATATATACTTTCCGGTTATTTTACTTAGATTCATATAGGAAAATAGAATACATTTTCTCGACCACATATTAATTGAGCAATTTATTAAATTTTACAAAAAATCTTTCCATCATTTTCTTTATAGATTGACACCAAAATTTCTGTCATTGAAATGTTAAAATAACGGTGTTTTTGTTATTGATTTTGAAACCTTAAAACCTACGGCACAAGTGATATCCTGATTTTTTAATATCCTATAGACTTCTTTCTGTATTCCTGTTGATTTCCTAATAGAACACAGATGCATTTCTTCTATTTTTGGTAACACTTAATCTGAGAGATTGGCCTTAGATTGTGCCCTATAACTAATTCTGCTAATCGTATTTGACTTGTAGTCAGAGAAGTTTATTATTCATTGAAAAAACATGGCTGATAAAAAATAGTTAAACTACTTCTAAAGTTAGTGATTACTTTGCAGCAAACCTCATTTCAAGTTTTGTTTCTTTAAATTCGCTAAAGGAAAGTTCTGAACGACAAACTGAATGTAACTTTTTTTTTACCAATCGAAATTCAAGCGAGAACATTTATTTTATTTTTTATTCTTCAGTGAACGAACGACGACTCATTAGGGCTTATCTTAATAATCACTAACAATTTTGCGTCAATGACATGTATAGGTACTTAGTACAAAAAAAAAACTGTATTATATTAAAGTTACTTTATTTACAAAACTTCATGCACGATTTAAGATACTTCTGTATACCCGAGTTGGGGCTTCTTGTCCCTCTCATTTTTTTTTTTTTCTGGTCACTTGATTTTTGGAGCATAGAAAGGAAAACAGCTTTACAGGTTAGGAATTGATGTTATCGTTCTTGAATTACATAATGAGGTATACAAATGATCCTTGAATTACATATTGAGGTATACAAATGATCCTTGAGTTACATATTGAGGTGTACAAATGATCCTTGAATTACATATTGAGGTGTACAAATGATCTTCTGATGCAAAGGGCGTTTATTAAATCATAGAACAATTCATATTTATTTATGTATAATATTTTCTTTAAAGAACACATTTTAAAATCACACTGTCTATCAACAGTTAATCGCTATTATAAGAGTATGTAAGGTTACAGAACCTATGTACGAAAAACAAATTCATTATGTTTACATCCTACGTAGCCACTAGAAGGTTTTTTTTTTACCTTTGTTACTACCATCTAATCAACAGGTACCAACAATAATGCGATTTTCTAGACATTTTTTATGATTATGATCTTTTTCTACTGAAAAGAAGTGTAGATGAGTTATTTTAGTCGTTAGACTGATAATCCTGAACAAGAAGTTATGAAATTGTTCGAAGTTGTTCTTAAAACTAGCGTAGTTGGTATTAAATAGTCTTAGTGCGTTATTGGTAGCGATTTCTTTCATAAAATAATTTTCGTTGAAACTGAAGAACCTGTTTTGGTTGTCCGACTTTTCATTAGCTGAATTTTTTTTAATTAATTTTTTTTTGTGCATCTAACTCCTGTTTAAGACAAATATTTTGCCAGTGATTGGGATGTGTTTTTTTTTAATTTTTCTGATGCCTTACGTCGAATACCTGTTCTACCAAGATTCGTTACGAACACAAGACAGACTGTAACTCGATACTTTCTTCCAATTTCTTCAACGTGGAGTAATTAACCGGAACACTAGGCCTCAGAAAATATCGCTTTTATTTTCGGGTGATTCTAGATCTGTCTTACATGAATCAAAATATTGCAAAGAATCCTTCCGAATTTAAGGTAAACCATCCGTAAAAAAACAAGTTGTAACCAAATATCAAGGCACGGAATTCAACAATTGGTGAATTTGATTGATCAAGAACCATCCAATAAAAATTACTGGGATTCAACAAAAAATATTTATATAATAGAGCGCACTTTTACGGACGCGCTACTTTACCATGAGTCATACATCAACGCACAAGAACTAATATGAAGGTATAAACACCAACTTTTAGTATTCGGAACACAGAATATAACTTAGATATAAAACATTATTACCAGTAAAAAGTGAAATACTAGCTCTCTTTAATTTCTAGCATTTGGCTTAAAAGTAACACAAATTATGGGAAACTTAATACATGAAGCTTATTTAATACCACGAGATTGTAAAGATTGCTTAGATAACTCAATAATACAAGTAAATAGTGTGTAATATCATGAGCAAGGTTTTCTGAGTTTCCTGGTGTATATCGAACACAACCAAAGGTCAACTTTTCATTCTTGTCTCAAACATACTGATGTACTAAATATTACAACGTAAATCCTACTTAAAATTTTTTAACCTTTTATAAAATTCACAAAGTCGTGTCACCTAAATGGAACATTATAATTTTTATCTCTGAGGCAAAGAATTTTTATTATACTAGTAGAGGTTAGCGAACTTTTAATAATGAGTTGATATATATATAATATATCCGTAAGCACAAAATCTAAGCGCTGTCGTTTCGATAACGTCTGTTTTATATTTATTACAAACTAATCTGATGCACTTCCGTTGTACGTTTTGCTTTGAAAAAATCGATTGTCGCTATAAATAATTTACATTACCCGAGTCTATGACTTCGTTAGGGCTAGAGAAACCGCTCAACGTTATTAGAAATAAGTTTCTCTTCATCTTCCGTAAGCAGCTGGATAAGAAATTAAACAACATGCCTACAATGTTGTCGCCAGTATTTTAATTTGTGTTGTACAAAATACGTAAAGAGCCAATGGCAATGTCGTTAACTTCCACCTTATCAAAAATGTTGGTAACAAATGACAGTTCTTAAGATGGGATATTGTTTGTCTGGCGACACATATCTTATTATATAAAATATACTGATAACAAATGGGAGTCCTTAGGATGGGATATTGTTTGTCTGGCAACACATATCTCATTATATAAAATATACTGATAACAAGTGGGAGTCCTTAGGATGGGATATTGTTTGTCTGGCGACACATATCTCATTATATAAAATATACTGATAACAAGTGGGAGTCCTTAGGATGGGATATTGTTTGTCTGGCGACACATATCTCATTATATAAAATATACTGATAACAAGTGGGAGTCCTTAGGATGGGATATTGTTTGTCTGGCGATACATATCTTATTATATAAAATATTAGCTGGAGTACCCGTCCCCCAGACGGAAGTTATGTAAATTCATGATTAATGAAAGGTTATCTTAGGACATGAAATGTTACTGTCCTTATATGTAATTGTAAAAAACGACAATAAAAACTTCAGAATACAAAATGTGAAACCACAAGTTTGCGTGTATCTCCACATGGACCCAACAAACCTTCATGCTAAATTAGGCGAAGGTCCATCAACAGGGGCAAAGTAATGGTAAAAACGCCCATAAAAATCGCAAAATACAAAACGCAAAACTGAAAATCTGTATGTTTCTCCCCATAGACCCACTGAACCTCCATACCCAATTTGATGAGAATCCATCCAAACCCTGAGAAGTAGTTACATGGACAGACAACAGACAGCATACTATTATGTTAATATATATATATATATACTGGTAACAAGTGGCAGTCCTTGAGAAAATATACTGGTAACAAGAGGCGGTCCTTGAGATATATTGTTTTGTCTGACTACACATATTTTATTACATAAAATATACTGGTAACAAGAGGCGGTCCTTGAGATAAGATATTGTTTGTCTAGCAAAACACATCATATCATACACGTGTCAATCAGGAATGTATTTTTATAAAACAAAAATAACACAGTTAATACTGATTTCTAATTTAAATATTGCTTTCCTAGTTAATGACAATCATGTAATATTTTTATTTACCTATCGATCAGACACAATCATTATAAACTTGTATACAGGACATATCAGTTATTATCTGACGCAAAGTACACGGAAAACATAGGAGCTCCCAGGGTGACGTAAGGGATTCAGGTCCGAATACTAACCCCATTTGTAATTTCCCGTCAGGCCCTAAGAGTACACGCTAAATTTGACGACAATCGGTCTAGAGGTTCGCTGTTATAAGCGGACACACATACACTTGTGTTGAATAATGGTTTGGACTGGCATATTTTGTACTTTCAACAGACCGCTTACCATGTGCATATTAGAAATATGTTATGTTTACACATATATTGAGACATATCGAGAGAACTAAAAACCAGAAAAACAAGACAAGAAACCGAAATTATCTAAAAGAAGAAAGGGCTTGATGAAACAAAATTTGAGCAGAAAAATAAATGAAGAAATAAAAAAAATATATAAGTAGAACGGAAGGAAAGGGAGAAAATAAGAACGGATGTGCTTTAATGGGAATAGATTAACAAAAATAAAAGAGAACATTGAAAGACAAAGAACGAGAAGGTGACTAGGTTGAAAGAAATAAAGAAAAGGAAACGTTGGTAAGAACTGTGAAAGATATGGGAAATGAAATGAGCCAATATAATATTTTTTGACAATCAGTGACAAATACAATGTAAAAAAAACCTGATAAAGTAATCTGTATCACTAGCAATTAATGAGAAACTAATAAATAAGTTATTAAAAATATATGTTGTTACTATTACATTAGATAATAAATAAGGTATTATAAGTATATGTTGTCACTATTACATAGGATAATAAATTAGGTATTATAAATATATATCGTTACTATTACATTAGATAACAAATAAGGTATTATAAGTATATGTTGTTACTATTACAGAAGCTCATAAATAAGGTATTATAAATATATATCGTTACTATTACATTAGATAACAAATAAGGTATTATGAATGACATAACTGTTAACTGAGCAATGACACCAGGCATCGATATTTGTATTTAAAATATATCTGAAAACAGTTTTTTTTCATTACATTGATATTATTTGGACAAAATTATAATATCTTTCTAAATTCAAAATATCAGTTATAGTTGTATTTTTTGGTACTTGAACGGTTTGAATCTTCTGTACGAATTTATTACTGATGTGGAAATCATCGTAAGATGCGTGTTAACTCACGCTTAAAAATACTAAGTTATATTTAATATTTTTTACAATATTTCTTATTATGCTTTAACTGTTTACGATGGAAATTGGTCTAAATTATGCTTTTATTTATTTATTTATTTATTTATTTATTATTATTGATATTATTTCCGACGTTTTATTCCAGTCCTACTAAGGGAAATCTACTTTAAATATTTTACCTTATCACAAAGTTTAATAACACCAACTTAGGTATGGTATAACTTACCATAAATCTGATTATTATTCAATTTACAAAGTAACACCCAATTCTTTGTTTTCCAGTTATTTCAGTATCTTTAGCTTAAAATAAGAATGTTTCTTACGTATTGTACCTTACAAATTTACTAATGTTTAATGTTGAGTTCATACTAAGTGGACCCTGTGGGTGTGCATCTGGGTATTGTTAAGCGCGTGCGCATCTTTTTGTGAGGTGAGCAAGCGAAAAAACACACAGAATAGAAGTGGTTTCTTATATAACAACTTCTAATATATAGAAAAGCCAGTGCGTTTTGGTAACAATGCGTTCCAACAATGGCTTTTATGTCATATTGCTTAACAACAAATGTATAACCTAATATTATTGTAAGTCCATCTACTGAAAGTATAAAATGAAATGTATAGACTACAAAATTGAAAAAAATATTTCTTAATTTAGAGTCTCCATTGATTAAACTCAGAAACGATTTAAGTTTACAATTAGATTGATATTTTTACTTGGATGATAACGTTTATTCACTTGGCTCTAGGCTAGGTTATCTCACACTATGTTTTTACTTTAGACTTTTTAAGTTCTTTAAATCATCTCAACATTTACTACACTTACAAGGTTTCACGGCAACTCCCTTCACGGTTCCTTTGCATCCCTGTCACTAAAGTCATAATGGGCAGGCATTAAACGAGCTATTCTATCTGGATAAATGTATTTTAGCTTTTATGACTCCTCTTATTTCGAGCAATTAAGAAAAATCAAGCGTGAGGTGACGCGACACACACTGGCTTGTATATAGGTTAGATAACGTGACGAATAATGGTATCTATAATTATATATAATAATTTTATTATTACCGTACCTTTACGACTTTTTTATGTTTCTGGGAAATAAAAATATGTTTAAAATATTCTTGACTGTTCTTCTCTGCTAAAATAGGCTCAGAATACATATACTGACATAGTCATCTAGAATATATCAACCTAATAACCCCAGCAAAGCCGGGTATTCCAATTAGTATATATATAAACCAATAATGTATATTTTCTATGAAAATTTGTACACTCATGTCTCGATGTTCACACTTAGCAAACCTGAATAATAAGTTTACAGTGCCAGCAGAATAGAATTGTTGTACGTGAAATTTTCGTTACATTAACTTTGAATTCGTCACATCCTCACTGAAAAGTCTGTAATAAATTCCAAACGTCCCGTGTTAGTCGGCTTGCTTCTGGTATAACTGCGGTACTTAATGTTACATAGAATGCAAGCGTTTATTAATATCCGAATGTCATATGTATTCCCAGAAAAATACTGAAGTCATAACAGCAAAAACTAAACAAGCTTCAGCCTAGTGTTGTTCTTTCTTTGTCCTTTGTGAATGACGACCTCAGCAGGTAGGTAAGAAGAAAGATAAGGTCCACAGTTAAACATAGCTTGTAAAGTGCGTCTTTAATCCATCCGAACATTGTTTGATTGTTTGCTTCTGCTTAAGGGCAAAGCTACATAATGGTCTATCTGTGTTGTGCTCACCGCAGTAACGTAACACAGTAAGTGGTCAGATTTGCCGCTGAGCCACTGGGGGAGGGGGGAGAGCTTCACCCCAACGGCATTGCTTCCGGAAGAAAGATCAATTAAAACGTTTTGTTTACACAAAGTCCTCATAATAATGCTGTTTGCTTGTCTGGTTTAGAATAGATCCACACATTGGGATAGCTGCGCTCTATCTACCGCGGAGAATTGAGCCCAGTATTTTAGTGTTGTAAGTTGGTAAACTTACCACTGGGTCCCAGAGGATCTCACAGTCTAGTACAGCTTGTTCCTTCCTAATATAAGGTGCAGACAGTTCTCTGAACTATGTAGAAAAAGTTGGAGAGAGGTTTACAACCGCAGATTAAAAACCGCCCCTCAATAATAAGTCACCTAACCTATTTCTTATTAGGTGTTTTGAATTATGATTTTCAAGAACAATTTTTCCCAATTTTTGCATTCACCCGTTTGTTTTTTAAATATGACAATAGAGATGAATAGGCTTGATAAAAAATCTTATTACAAAAGTGCTAGGTTTTTCCAGAAAGTCTTTGAACATATATTTCTCACGTTTTATGTTAAATTCAAGACTGGGGATCACCAACAATATTTACTTTTTTTTTCCTTCACATTTTCAGTTCTGTGAGTTTTGTACATTATTTCAAGTTTGAAACTACATGATTTTTTGTTGTTCTAAACACAACAATTTGGACTTCTATGTTTACCAATATTCATGAAAAGAAGTCACCCGGATGTAACCGGAAATAGGTACAAACTTACTAGAGTCGTGAGTAAAGAGACCATCCTTGGCTTCCGTCATGCAGAAAGTTGTTTCCTTTGTATCCAGGACCTGTTAATGATAGTAAACATTGTTCAGTCATGATCGAGGACCTATTAATAATTATAAACTTTTATGACTTGATATTCAGGACTTGTTAAAACTATACACACTAGTTACTCGATATTCAATTTTTTTTAAATACTATACTCACTAGTTACTCGATATTCAGGACTTGTTAAAACCATACACACTAGTTACTCGATATTCAGGACTTTTTAAATACCATACACACTAGTTACTCGATATTCAGAACTTGTTAAAACCATAAACATTAATTACTCGATATTCAGGATTTGTTAACAACAATACACATTAGTTACTCGATATTCAGGATTTGTTAACAACAATACACATTAGTTACTCGATATTCAGGACTTGTTAACAACAATACACATTAGTTACTCGATATTCAGGACTTGTTAACAACAATACACATTAGTTACTCGATATTCGGGACTTGTTAACAACAATACACATTAGTTACTCGATATTTAAGAAATGTTATTAATCGTTAGTTTAGTCGTCATCCAGAATTATCATTATAATGACTAAATATCTTCACTGATGTATACGGAATTGTGGATGTTTTTTTATTATTATTATATCTGTTACTAAGTGTTTTGGCCTCTTAGCTCTCCAAGCCTTATATTATTAGCATACATCCCTTGTCAACAATAACAGCCCATATTTGGTATACACCCTTGTCAATAATAACAATCCATATATGGTATACACTTCCTGCCAACAGTCGCAATACATAATTGGTAGACACTTCATGTCAATAGTCACAATCCACACTTGATATTCACACCCTGTGAACAGTCACAATAAATACTTAGTTTATATCCCTTATCAACAGTCACAATCCATACTTGGTATACACCCCTGTCAACAGTCACAACCAATACTTGATAGTCACACCCTGTGAACAGTCACAATAAATACTTGATAGTCACTCGTGTCAACAGTCATAATCTATACTTGGTATAGACTTCCTGTCAATAGTCATAATCCATACCTCGTATACACTTCCTGTCAACAGTCACAATCCAAACCTGGTATTCACTTATTGTCAACAGTCACAATCCATACTTGGCATACAGTCCCTGTCAATAATTACAATTCATACTTAGTATAGACCCATGTCAACAGTCACAATCCATACCTGGTGTACACTTATTGTCCACAGTCGCAATCCATACTTGGCATACAGTCCCTGTAACCGTCACAACCAATACTTGATAGTCACTCCCTGTCAATAGTCACAATTCATACTTGGCATACAGTCCTTGTCAATAATTACAATTCATACTTAGAATACACCCTTGTGAATAATATCAATCCATACTTAGAATACATTGTCACTAATCACAAGTTTGTAAAGTTACATATTTTGATAAAAAACAGTAACTTTAGTTAATTGCTATGCAGGATCTTGACAATCCCAAGACTTTAAACGTTCAGAGAACTTATCATATTTCTCAAATTAGGTATACACAATTTTATTTAAATCTTTATCGTATCTTAAATAAGTTTCGAGAGCTGTCAATGAATTGCTGGTCACATTATTAGTAAATATGAAATTCAAAGAGAAAGTTGTTCTATGAACTAAAACTACTCAAACAGCCAAGCATATTTTCATATTGCTTGTTAGATATATACTTACTGGCCACTTTGATCTTCACACACACACACACACACGTCAATAGAACGTTCCATTTATTTGCATATGCAAAAATGTGAGTCATGTGATGTGGCAAGTTATTGTTTGAGCTCTAAGAATGCATGGATGTATTCATATTATGGTTAAGCTACGAAACATTGGATGATAGGAGTAATCTCTACGACTTTCAAAGCAGCATGATATTGTGTCTAGTAGGAAAGTCATTATCAAAGATCGTTTTTCGACCGGTTGTTCAAATATATTTTTTATCAAAGTCTATAACTGTGGCAACCAAAATGAAATACGTTTGCCACTCTAAATATAGAAAAAGTTTGGCTGCCAATTTCTGGTGACTAACCTAGAGAAAAGATTATTAGACAGGCTTGTAAAATGGGTCCGGCGTCAGAATGTGTTCTAATTGATCAATTCCTTTGCTAGTGATCAAAATTCAATTATCTGTAACCGAATCATAGGAAGGGCATTATAAAACTATCATATGGAAGGTTTAGGTTGGTTGAAAAATCGGTTTACTCAGATGTAAACAGGAAAGAAAGGCTTCAGTTGTATTTAGAGCATACACAAACACTGTAGACAATAAATAACTAACAAAGTGTGGCGTAATTTGGATATCCTATTGATGAAGAAAAATTGTAAAGAAACCAAATGAATTGCTTGATCCTGTCTGTGTTGTTTCATAAAAGAACAGAGCTAGAGGTGGTGTAATGGTGTGGTAAACTTTCTCCTAGCAACTCTGCTTTCTATAAAAGAGTGAATAACATCTAGAGCTGATGATCATGATCACTTCACAATGCTACAATTCCGCCCCCGATAAACAGGGGATGTTTTTAGACGATACTTCAACAATCCCTTATGCTCATTTTGTCGGAAATAGATTTGAAGAGCTTTATTTAACCTGCACAATCACTGTAGCTCCATTTGAATGAACATATTTGAGATGAACCTTACATTTGCGACTGAAGTCCTATGTAGTCACCTATGGACCAATTGCTTACTTGCTTAAGAATACTTTATAAAAATACATTTGGTTTAGTATTTATTTAGATATTATTTCTTTATTAACAAACAGTTTCCTAAAAAGTGTGTAGACGGTGAAAGATATGACGTAGGCTGGATCACGCAAATCTTCTCGTACTTCTTGCTATAGACTTTCAATCCACACGTAGGCTTTCGACTGACAGATTACAATGTAATGCCATCTTGAGACACGCGTAAAATAACATTGTTCTTAAACGCTAAGGGCGGAAAAGATATTTAAAGAAGTGATAATATTCATTATCTATGTTTCATTAATTTTTAGTGCAAATATTAATGGGATTGCAAAGCAACTTAAGTGAGAATTTTCTAGTTTTACTGCTTTACATCAAGATACACTCTATCCATAATAAAAGAATAATAATGTACACACTTAATTAAAAAAAAGACCTACAAAATGGCCTGTTCATTAGGAAATAACAGAAAACAAATAAGGCAAAACTAAACTCCAAACATCTATTATTTATGGCACTTTTTTGCAAATGTACAATGTGTGTCATGTTGTTTCACAAGGATTTTAACTCCGTTTAAAGTCTCTGTCTTTATTGAATTCAATAAAATTAAAAGAAAATAATTAACAAAGACTAAGGAGATTTTTTATCCCAGTCTCTTGCAGTCTATAAATTACCTTACGAGGATTAACAACCAACTTGAAGCAAACCATTAGGGATGCTAACAGTGCTACGAACTTGTTTATTTTCTTTTACCAACACAATGTTTTCCATTAATTTGTTTTAATATGGTTATATATATATAAACCAAACGAAAATGTCTAGTAATAAATTCAAACTAAAGCCGTTACTCATAACAAATTTGAATTATGCAAACTTATCATAATTTAATTAATAACTAATTACATATGTAAAACAAACAAAAAATTAAACCATACCATCACTAACTATAAAAGGCTTATTCCCTTGGCCATTCTGTCAAGAACGCTTTCACGCTCCTTTCTTGGTAGTGTTCAACAATACACATTGTCGCTTCGCAACAAAACTATCATCCGATTGTTCTTAGGACAACTATGGTGTGTACGTTGAATGCTCAATATTCATGTTGATTCGTTAGAAAGTTTTGTTTTCTATTCTTTATTTTTTGTTGTTGATAACTTAGGGGATATAACAGCAAAATAGTTTAATTCAGAAGTTTTATGACATTTATTTGTAGCCAAAAACAAAATAAAATTTACCAAATAGTGTTTCAACTAAGCCTTAGGTTACGTTTATGTATTAAATTAGACTACAAATTGGCCTACTATTACTAACGTTATACAGTCAGTGTTTGAAAGGTTTTAAGTGGTGAATAAATGTTAATTACTAAATATTCATTTGGTGTTTTAATATATACACCTGGAAAAAAGTTAAGCACCCCCAAATATTTTTCAGGATTGCTTATTGAAAATAAGGTTTAATTTTC
>NW_013668627.1:24991-25557 GCF_000517525.1 Limulus polyphemus | reverse complement strand
GAAAGTACATACAAATGCGTTTTAGTTAAGTTTTATAATTTTTGTTAGTCATTCAATAATGGTTTCCCGTTATTTTTGACGGGCTTTTATACTAGTTTGTCAATGAATGACAAATATCAAATTTTTCAAGGAAAATATCTGCGGTAATAGAACCCCAAAAGCGTTGGGGATATTCCATCCACCACACATAATTACCTCCCCCTCCAAGAAAACAAACCAAAACAAAACAAATACGCTAATGAATAGGGAGATTGTGTCACAGAAGATCAGTTAGGGGTTAGAGGTTGGGTTTTTAACCCACAACGTCACAGCACCTACTACCATTTGTCGTCTGCAGTTAGTTGTGGGCATGGCAATCAACCCTAACTTTTCTTTTAATATTTTAGAAGTAGCATGATAGTAGTAATTAATTTGTTGTTAAGAGCCAATCTTAATACCTACCCTTTTTTAAATACCCAACCTCTACCCTTTAAACAATTATTACCTAGTGACAAGAACTATAAACCTTGACCTAAATAGTTCAGTAACAATTGAACGCCCATCCTCATCCCTTTTAATAATATCAC
>NW_013668627.1:7244-24981 GCF_000517525.1 Limulus polyphemus | reverse complement strand
CACACACCCACATATGTACATACATTATTATTATATTATTATTATTGTTGTTATATTATTATTATTGTTATATTATTATTATTGTTGTTATATTATTATTATTGTTGTTGTTATATTATTATTACTGAATTACTTAGGCAGTGCAATTTTTAGTTCTTATCATCATATGAATGCCAACGATGTGTATCCCACCATCGAGAATTAATAGACTCGGCAGCACATAAGCCGAGTTGATTAAACGAGCATGAAACGGAAATAAACATTTAGTAACGTTTTCTGCTATTGTAATGCGAGACACTTTAAGAAGAATCTAAAAGTGCGGAATAAAACGTAAGGAAATCTCTAGGCACTTGGAATCTTGAAACATCTTAGTGAACAGTTTGTAAACAAATCAGTAAATTGAGAGCTAAAAACAGTATAAAAGTTATAAAAGTGTGTTATATAATCAGATGTTCTTGCTTATGTTGTTTTCCTAAATGTCGTCTTATCTCACAACAGCATAACTGTTCTTGTGTTGTGTGATTGACCAATTTCCTGACTTTTCACAACTAGTGAAGAGGTTTCTTGACTTTTGATGAAGAAGCTTTTTGTACATCACTCTTCTATTAATAATAATACGTAAGAAACCGAAGGGTGCTACAGTTACTTCTGTTATACACCGAAGAAGAGTATGATACCCAGTTGGTACCTATGTATACGAACTCGTTATGAGTGTTCGGAGTTTTAATCTCTGATCGACGTTCGCTACCTTCATTGCAAATTTGTAAATAAATCATATTGGTTTTCTACATATATGGATGCTTGTCCACGAGAACTGAGACATTGGAAGAGTTTGTAGCTACTGATGACGAGGTGGTGGACGTGAGATACTATATTTGACATTTTCAAATACTTTATTTACGGGTTTATGTCGTTTCATTTATCATTTCAATAACCACAAAAGAGAGAGAGAGAACTGAATGCATTGAATCACTGAACAATTTAAGTTTATGTATAATCTGCCAAGGGCACTCAAAAGACTTTCTGTCTGTTAACCCTCACGAATCGTCACTTGACGGAGGCAGGTACAAATATGGAGACACTAAGAATTCTCATCTTGTCTAAAGACTTGAAAACATGTCAGCATCCTGTCTTTCAGATAAAATTTTTTTCCTGGTATGCTACACTTGTTCATCAATAATGCTGCAAACATCAAAGCAACAGTTTGAGAAAGTCATCTGCAGGCAACAAAACAAAGGTAAAGGACTAGGTTATACAGTTTCGGGAAAAAAGCAATCTCTCAGCAAGATTCATAATTAGTCTGTGAAGCAATCCCGAGATCGACCTCAAGGAAACAATGAGAAAGTATGAGTTCTCCATTGCTCCAAGGTCCATCTCTGGTACAGATGGGAGTAAGCTGCTAGCCTATCGATGAATCTTCATGCTATAGTGAGTCTGGCCAAACCTACACAAAGCCTACGAGTTGCTCTACACTTCAACAGGGCTGAATCTCTCAATTCAGAACACTGGGTTAATCTCTATTGATATAAGAGGAAAGTCACCATCCTTCGTGGCAAATCTTGTCCATTCATCATTTGGCCATGATAAAGTGAGACTAATCTTCGATCATTATGAAGAATGTTCTTTGAAGGAGGAAAAAGTGCACATGAAATAGTGAGATAAAGTACTACTTTGCTGAAAGTACTGATCTCAAACGTGTTCCTCTGAAGTAGTTTCTGTGTCACGCCAAAACAAAGGAAGAGTTGACAATATACCTGACTGATAAGACCATGCATCAATTCTCAGATTTCAATGCAACAGACTTTGCGGTAGTTTTTTGGTATAATAACAAAGAAGAATGGTGGGAAACTTGCTGAGCATCTGCAACAACATATACAAGAGGCAGCTGGCACACTGATAATTCCTTATGTCATAGATGTCAGTAAGATTTTCCAAGTGCACATCTGGAAATATCTTCGTCTGATACAGTTATACTTCTTATACTTGTATACTGGTGCTCACAAGTGTATCCAAACACTAGATTTCTGATTGGAAATTGTTCGTGTAAGACATCTATCCCCGTCGAGCTTGGTCTTGGTGTGGAGAAAGTAAAAGCTTTATTAGGATTCCATGCCTTAATCGGAGCAGACATAACTGGGTTATTCATTGGAAAGACAAAAAATAGCTTTAAGGTATTACATACCTCTGCCAGTCAGACCCTTGATGTTTTGCTGAGTTTGGACAATGAGGAAGGCCATCCTCATAATGAAACACTGGAGGCACTTAAGAAGTTTGTGTGTAGACTCCAAAGTCCCAGGACAACCCAAAGAAAAACTGATGAATCTAATGGTACACGTTCTCTCAGAAAAATGCAAAGGATGAAAAACTGCCACCAACTGAAGCAACTTTGACACAACAGATATTGAAAGCACATTATGTTGGAATAATATGGACACACGCTGAGGATCCAATGCCTGATTTATCATCCCCAATGCAGTATGGGTGGACAGGCAATGACGGCAAACTCGTTCCAGTTAGGTTTACTGAACCTCCAGCACTCCAGTCTGTCCTATTACTCATCAAATGTTCTTGCCAGAAGATAAGCAGAACAGCCAGGTACCGCGGTATAATAGCCAACCTACTTTGTACAGAATTCTGTGGCTGCTCTGATGAGTACCAAAATAAAAGAGACACCGAGAACATGTTAGATGACGAAAGTGACTGTTGAGTGAAGTGTCACTAACAATAATGATATTCTATGGAGCGCGTCTATAAAACTTGCTTTTTCTTATCTTAGCCACAGATACGAACCAATTCATTATCAATAGATATCTTAAATTAATAATTTGACTTTTTGTCACAGTATTTTATACAACGGCATTTGAATCAAAGATTTATCTGATGATAGGTATGTTCTGACTATTTTATTACTAGAAGCATATTAAATTTTCTCTTTGTAAAAGGATCTTTATGTTATTGTGCTGCAAGATATGTGTTACGTATACTAAAAATGTCAAACCCTTTTTTCCTCATTAGAATGCCATTCTATATAATATACAACCGTTAGTTTACTTTTAACACTATAGCCTCCATTACATTATGTGTGTTATCATTAGACTCATGTGGGTAGTTTCAAGTCTGGAACATTATGTGAATTGAGTTGACGTCTACATGGGACATTTTGATACATGCTTACATTGTTTTTTTACAGTTGTGAATGCAATGACTCTAAGTTAATGAGCGTTATGAGTGTGTTACACTTGGGTCCGTAAAGGTTATTTATTTTTTCGCGAGTATTATATGTTAAGCTTACATGAATTATTTTACTTCATGAGCATTGCGTACGATACAGTTAGGCCTACTTGAGTTTTTTAATTCATGAGCATTGCTTGTATTACAGCTAGGTTTACGTAAGTATATGAATTTATGAGCGTTGTGTGTCTACAGTTAGACTTACCTGAATTCTTTTAATTCATGAATGTTAGGTGTGTTTGAATTAGGCCTATGACGTTAATTTTTCTTCATGAACATCATATATATGTTACTATTCGACCTACATGTGTTCTTTAAATTTATTAGCTTCGTATGGTTATGGACTACAATAAGGGCTACAGGGGTACTTTTTTCTTTATCAGGATGTATTTATACTTTCTGATAATTGTGTATGTGTATTACGATTAGAAAAACTGTTTTTGTAATTTATGAAGTTGTGTTTATGTGAGTTACATTTCGACTTACTGGTGAATTGAAGTCGCTTTTTGATATTTAAAGGTAGATAACAAATTATTTATAAAGTTGGGGACTAATATAAATGTATTTTTCAATTTCAGACGACTATGAATATACTAAGTGAAACACAACTTTAGTCATTAAAGCTGTAATTAAGAGAACATATACATTAACATAAACTTGTTCAGAGATTAATAATTGTCGTTGAAACTTAGTCTTTTTCATATTATTTAAACGTGAAACAGGAAAAGATTTGTTTTAAAAGAGAAACGAGTTTCAGCAATCTTTACTCTTTGTTCACATTAAAATCAAAATGGAAGTGTTGCACAAAAACAGCATAAAAAGTTTGTTCATTTTCGGTAAATCATGTAAAGCTATTCAAACGTTATCTGCACAAGCCGTCCCTAATTTTGAGCTGATAGATTAGAGAGAAGGTAATCAATTATTAGCGTCCACTGCTAACTCTTGGGCTACTCTTGTTTTACCAAATAGTTGGATTTGACAGTCACTCTTGTAACGCATCCACGGCCCCAAAGTGCGAAGCATAACTTTTTTTGCGTGGACACTGAAAGAACTGCAGACACATAGTCCTACACGATGAACACTGGATCTAAACTCCAATTATTTGCTCTTTTTTTGTTAGCCTTTTATCATTATATCACTCCTTCTATTTATTTATATAACTCTATTATTTAAATTGTACAATATTTGATTCAAACTTCTTGACAAATGATTGTGGAAAATATTTTAAGATTACTTGATGCATGTTTTAAATAATACAGGTTTTGTAAACCCAATATCCAGTATAACTTTTCTTTTCATATTCTTTAAAATCAGCAACACATTTTTTTCTTAATTTACTGATATTATAGTGATAAAATAAACCAGTGTCCTCCACGTTTCAGTTTATGCAAACAAAAGTAATTCTGATAACGCTAAACGATTTTTATAGGGAATTTGTCTATGCTGCTTAGCTCTTTTGATTTATTTCTCATTATTCTTTGAGTCATCAACTGTCCTTTTTCTTTCCGGATATGGTTATTGCTTCCGCCGTTCGGCTGCTACTTTAACCACTTTCAATATATGCTATAAAGGTTGAACTATTTGTTCTTAGGGTGTATGAAAATATTAATTAAATCCATTTGGTGCTTAAGTTTTTCCGTTAGAAAACCAAAGCGAAGAGGACTAAAATGTGCAAAGTAATTCATTCTCAAAAATCAAAATATTTGCATTTTTCTCTCTTACAGAAACTTGCGGATTCGAGTCCCGTCAAGTCGCAGTTATTCACTTTACGAGAAATGTTGTTGTTGTTGTTGTCAGGTGTGTATCAGATATCCTACTTGTGCTTTTTATATATAGTTTGTTTGTTACAAAATGTTTGCACAAAGCTAGACAAAGGTGCTATTTGCGCATAGCTGATCCTAATAGACTACAAGAAAAAGAGATAATCAATATCACCCACAGCCAACTCTTAGGTTGTTCTTGTCTCACTGAATAGTAGAACTTGACTGTTACTCGTATCGTGCACAACGGTTCTAGTGTGCGAACAGCGTTTTTGCAGCAAAGGGCCACGAACCTTGAATCTTCGATTCACAGTTCAAGCAGGTTAATCACTAGGTCACACTCAAGCTTTATGTTTCGGGTCTTGGTTTATCTCATTTACGATTCATAGGATTTTTCTTTCTCAAAAGCTGAGAGTTCCCAATATTTTAAGAAATTTATAATTCAAACAATAAATTAACATAAATACGGTTTACTGTTTGAACAACAAGTTAAATCTCCACGAATGTACTTCTTTATAACTTTGAGTTATTGAGCTGGAAATTAATGTGCCTTTAACACGATGAAACCTTCCAAAGAAGAAGAAAAACTTAGAGGTATTTCATTTTCTAACCGAGCACATCCTACTTAAGATCTTTGATTTCAACCTTCTCAAATACGAGAAAATTAGCTGACCAGTATCAAATCTTTCGGGACCATTCTTTAATAAACACAGTATATTGTCGAAAGTTAAAAAAAAAGTACTTTCGATATTTTTACATTTTAACATCAACGAGAAATACATTTCTTTGGTTTTTATCGATATTTGGAATGAGGCGCTATAATGACACTGATTATCGTAAATTTTATCATTTTTATTTTTACGCTATTTCACCCTTTGAATAAAGCTCTCGAAAACATTTTATGACCTCTCCAAGAAAGCGTTTTTGCTATCCCCATTAACTTTTATCATGGCAATAATTTTAGGGTTAGTGCGCCAATATTTCTTCGTGTTAGAGAAATCAGTTTACGCATGTATAAGTTCTATTAGAGTCGTCCAATTATCCGACGTTGGTGATGTGGTAGTTTCTCATGTTTCTGCATGTTTATTTAAACTATTCATTAAAATATTTCAAAAGTACTATTGTCACCTTACACAAGTAAAAAATCAGCTGAAGAAAAATACCCTAATCCATGGCAATGAGTGTTCACGTTGAAAGACTGATATTATTATTAGCCTACTTTAACAAATGCTATTTAGCTAAGTAAGTTATACAGACAAAGGTAAAAACTAGAGATAGCCTCAAATATATATATATATATATACACAACGAGCAGTATTCGTAGCATGTTTTACAACCATCTGTTACTGCTGGTGCTTTTCTAAAGTAAATAAAAAAATATTAAATTTTAGAAAACAATAAGTAACAGTGCATAATGTTTATATAAAATGATATTTTACAGATTCAGTGCATGATTAAGTTGTTTCTTATTAATTTTACAGCATACTTAGGTGCTTACATATCTTAAGAACCATATTGTGTCAACACCGAATGTAGCGAATACTCACTATAAATACGTCCTCATTTAAATTACTTAAGACTTAAATTAGCACAGTTAGCAAGATATAGCTTTTTTTTCTGATTTTAGGTACGTATCCAAGTCAAAATTCACCAAAACACCGTAAACTGTGTCCCCCCCCCCCCCCACACACAAATGTTCAAACTGATGTAGAGGCTGATTAGAAGTTGGTCTAATGAAGTTTTTTGTAAGTTTTTTTTTTTTGGTCTGGAAACGAACCCTCAACAAACAGAAATGTGATGCACGTTTTTTCATGCTTACCAAAACTTGCTGATAAAACTGGCGTTTACTACACAGGTGCCAAAAACATTTACCATCTAGCATTTGAAAAACATTGGAATAATGATGAACACAAAAATTGTGCAAGTTATGTCTGCTGCAAATCTCAATCCTGAAGAAATACCTAGCCATCAACTTGATAGATGGCAGCAAAAAAAGAAGCTAAGAACAGTATGTTTGTTTGTAATTAAGCACAAAGCTACACAATGGGCTATCTGTGCTCTGCCCACCACGGGTATCGAAACCTGGATTCTGGCCTTGTAAGTCCGCAGACATACCGCTGTACCACTGGGAGGCAGAACAGTATGTATCTCTTAAAGATATTTTCCTACTTGTATTTCATGAAGCCAATGATGCACTTCCTATTAGCAACTTTGAAGACGATATTGTAATTTTGAAGCAACTAGATGTGGATGTTGGAAATTCTTAACACAGTGATACGGAAAGTGCAAGAATTATGAAGAAAATTGCATCCGTAATTAATTGTACATTTCTAGAGATCTGTTTTTTGATGAGTCAGAAGATATAACTAAAACAAAAAGCAGATATTGTGTTTCGAAGAAGGTAAACTTTGTTGTGACTTCAGATAGGTTGTTGTTGGGCTATCTATGCTCTGCCCACGATGGGTATCTACACCAGGTTTCTAGCGTTGTAAGTCCGCAGACATACCGCTGTGCCACTTAGGAAGGGGGGTGGGGCTATGGAATAGGAAGATTATGTACCGGAAAATTAAATTGTGGTGAAGCAGACAAGCACGCAGATTCCAAAGTGAGTTAAAAGATCTACAGATGAACCTTACATGTAAATAAGTTAGTATGTTTACACATGGAATAAGCCGATTAAGTCGCTCTTTTGCTGAACGATACTACGATAGACCAAGCCTATAAGTGAAATTTACTTGCATGTGTAAATTTTTTCCTAATTTTTGGAAGTGGTAGATTAAAAGAAATGCAACTAATCAATACCACACACCACCATCTATTGGGCTACTCTTATGACAACGAACGGTGGGATTGACCGTGACTTTATAATGCCCCACTGCTGAAAGGGTGAGCACGTTCGGTGATGGGATTCGACCCCGCCACACTCAAATTGCTTGTCGAGTGCCCTAACCACCAAGCCATGCTCGGTACCCATTGTGAATGAAATTGTGAACGTGTTTGACGCTTCGGGATTAGGGGATGTGAGGAGGAAAACTTGTCTTAGTGAGAACAGATGAGGCATAAGTAAATGTTGGAATTTACAACAACGTTGTTCCGAAACTACGCGACATGTTTGATGTAAGGGTTTTTCCTTGTTCCTATTCTGTGCGCTACACATGCTCCAAGTAGGCTGATCGCTCGGTTTCTTACTGTGAGATATTAATTCGTTGCGTTACTAAGGTGATGAGCATCTCTTTGCATAAAAGGCAGGGGAAAAAAAAACACCAACGTTAAAACCCTGCTTGAAGAAAAAGATTTTGTAAAGTCGGGAAAGGCTCGCAACATTAGCTGATCTACATGGAGGCATGAAACATTGCTCAAAATTTGGAGACTTTTATCTGCTATTAAGATCTATGTATCCACAACTAACTTATAACAGATATTTGCATGAAATTTGTTCTGCGCGTTTTAAGTGTTTTTTGCCACATATGCTCCACATTTTCAGCATTTTATTTGCAATACACCTTTCATATTCTAGAGTAAAACAACTGATTATAGGAGAAGGTAAAGAGGAGCCCATGGGAGCTGTTGGACAATTTATAATTTTACTTGAAAGTGATGGCAACTATAGGTTTGTTTGTTTGTTTTTAATTATGCACAAAGCTACACAAGGGCTATCTGTGCTCCGCACACCACTGGTATCGAAACCCGGTTTCTAGCGTTGTAAGTCCGCAGACATACCGCTATGCCACTGGGGGCGGCAAGTATAGGAAAGAAATATCTCTAGCTGCGGATGCTGATAGCGTCAAAGTAAACATTTTATAGGAGCTTTAACTGCCGAACTTGACACAAGGTTTGAATCCCTAGAGTCATGCAGCTAGTTTCTGGAGTTATAGGAGCTTTAACTGCCGAACTTGACACAAGATTTGAATCCCTAGAGTCATGCAGCTAGTTTCTGGAGTTATAGGAGCTTTAACTGCTGAACTTGACACAAGATTTAAATCCCTAGAGTCATGCAGCTAGTTTCTGGAGTCTGATCCATCAACTTGGCCAAATGATAAGAATGATCGCCACATTTTTGTCAACCAAGATTCAAAAATATGAAAACATTGTATTAGTTGACACAAAGTTTGATGAAATGAAAGCAGGAATATCTTTCTTGGAGCAGCATTTTTTAAACATTGTGATAACCAACCATTCCGAATCCTACTTAAACATTTACAAACTATTGTTGTTGTTTACAATACATTTTTAATCGGCACTAATGAAACAATATCATATTTAAATGGAAACTAGTTCTGTCCAAACAAACGTGGGACTGAAAAGGACATGTGGAATGTCCAAACAAACGTGGGACTGAAAAGGACATGTGGAATGTCCAAACAAACGTGGGACTGAAAAGGACATGTGGAATGTCCAAACAAACGTGGGACTGAAAAGGACATGTGGAATGTCCAAACAAACGTGGGACTGAAAAGGACATGTGAAATGTCCAAACAAACGTGGGACTGAAAAGGACATGTGGAATGTCCAAACTAGTTTCCATTCAAATTTGGCATTGTTCAGTAAGTGTGGACTTAAACTTTATTGTAAATGACAAACAAATATTGATCCTGGCTATCAGCCTCATACCTTTCTATCCTGTTGCGCATTTAAATGTGTAAGATGACCACTGAAACCTTTGAACCTGAACCTGCAGTTGAAGTTTAAATGCAGTCAGCAAACCACGGACTCAATCAGAACATCAAGAAGAAAGACTAGGATCCTCAACATCCCAATTGTTTGAACTCTCAAAGAAGGAGATAAAACTGGAAAGTGACTTGGATAATTTATCTCTAGTTTCGATGATTCCAGCCCATATTGGTACAAAAACTGCGCGAACCACCTGGCAATAACACATTGTTAACTAAACAAACCTAAAAAGCTAACTTCAAAGTTTGTCATTCTTTTACGGGGCCGAGCGTGGTCAAATGGCCAGCATGTCCGACTGTGATCCAGGTTGTGTCGTTCGGACTCCGTTACTGCCATGAAACTAAATAAAAATAAAATCACTTTCTACATTTTGTGGTTGTGAGTACGTTATAGGAGTAATAGTCAAATCCCACTATTCAATTAGAGTAGACTACGAGTTGATGTTAACTGGCTACTTTTCCTCTAGTCTATCACTTCAAAATTAAGGATAGATAACGCAGATAACCTTCGAGTAGCTATGCGCAAAATTCACCAAACAAACAGTCTTTACGTATTTGTGTGGTGGCATTAACCGTTTTGGGACATAAAGTGGAAAGGATTTAAAATAAAAACAACAACTCACAAAAGCGACGAAAATGGCTCTTGATGTTTAAACTTTTATAAACGTAGTCTTATTTTTCATAAACCTGTGGATTCATTGTTCGCAGCTGTTGCCAAAAAAAAAAAACACAAACCGCACTTTGATGCTATGAAAGTGATAATCAAATCCCAGACTACGGTCAGACAAGAGTCTCTAGTCTGTTAGTTCAGAATTAAGGATACCTATCAGCAGATAGTTTTTTATGTAGCTTTGCGCGAAAAAATGTGTCGCAAGGAAATATATATTAACGATTGATATTTTACTCTTTAAAACAACAACAACTAACTTTAGAAAATATTACAAATAGGAAGTTATACAGTGTTATATCTAACAATATTTCACAGTTAAGTGGTTCGGTAACATTACGTTCAGGCGATACTACTGAAATTAGCTTTATTAATGATCAGTATGATTTATGTTTGGTAAAATTTTACTGGGTAGTTTTAACAATGTTAATTGAATTTCACACGCGGATGGTTCAACAACGCTACTAGGATTTCACAAGCAGGTAGTTTAACAATGTTAGTGTTAATAGTTTCGTTTTGAGTTTACTTACTGATAATAAGAATTATTTTATTACAAGTTACAGCTTTTACAGCAAGGAATAATATCTTTAATTAAAATAGGTTCGACGTTTCGATCGCTAGTGCGATCATTTTCAAATACCACTTATGATCGTACCAGTGATCGTTACGTCGAATTTCACACGCAGCTGGTTCAACAACGTTACTAAGGTTACAAGAACAGGTAATTTAACAATGTTAGTGTTAGTTGAATTTCGCACACGGATTATTCAACAATGTTGTTATTGTTTCACGAGCAGGTAGTTTACCAACAGTACACTTTTTCAGGATTTCACAGTCATATAAATCAACACAGCTTCGTTTAATTGGACGTAAAAAACTTTAACGAAACTTCGTTTAGTAGGATTTCACACGCTGGTAACCAACAACGATAATGCATGATATAATTAATTTTACAGGCACATAAATCAACAATTGTACTTTTTAGTAGGTTTAAACAGGCAGATGATTTAACAATAACTTTTCATTATAATTTCAAAAGCAAGGTAGCAGGATTTCACGTCATCAAACAGTGCTACATTTAGTAGGATTTCACAGGTGATAGTTTAACGATTCTACATATAGTAGGATTTCACAGGTGATAGTTTAACGATCCTACATTTAGTAGGATTTCACAGGTGATAGTTTAACGATCCTACATTTAGTAGGATTTCACAGGTGATAGTTTAACGATTCTACATTTAGTAGGATTTCACAGGTGATAGTTTAACGATCATACATTTAGTAGGATTTCACAGATGGTAGTTTAAAATTCTAGGTTTAGAAGGATTTCACAGGTAGTAGTTTAACAATGTTACATTTGGTAACATTTCACAGTGGCTATTTCCACAACGCAACAGTTTTTGTTATAACACTTAGAGTAATCAAACAATACCAGCATTAGCAAAATTTTATAGGTAGGCCATTTCACAATGCTATGTTTTGTAGTATTTTACACGTTAAGCGAGACTTAACGAAGGTAGTTTAAAAAAAGCTACGTTTAGTGTGGTTCTCAGAATTACTTGTTTAAAAACAGTATCTTTCTTTTAACGACTTCACGGTAGATAATATAACAATGCTATGATTAGTAACTTTCATAGATAAGCAGCTTGACATGACTGTGTTTAGTAAACTTTTACAAATTAGTACTTTGACATTGTTGCGTTTAGGCTTTTAGAAAGTTATAATCAGTAGGGCCTAATAGCTATGAAGCTTAGCCTTAGATTATTCACAAATACTTCTATATATATTAATGTTTCGGCCTATAGTCCAGTGGATAAGTTCTCAGTATCACAAGAATAGTTCAAATCTGGATAGAAGCATGAAATTTGGTACATTTGTAGTTTATCATATGGATGTTCATATAAAACCAAGAAAGCCTTTATTCTCATGTTTTCTGTTGAACTTTTGAGCTGGATGAATTTCACTATCATGTCTCCTTAGTATCTTCAAGATATCTGGTTAAATAACATTCAATGCTCATTTCTTGGGTTAAAATATTTAAGAAAGTTTATTTAAGGGATCTGGTATCTTTGTTGTATCTATGATCATGAATAAGTACATCAGAACGTCAATAATCTGCACGTCATTTATCCGCATCCCAGTTTCATGGACAAACCTTCCATGACAAATGTGTTAGAACATTATTTTTTGAGTCATAATTTTCCTTTTCAAAGAAACGATTGTCCATATATGTGTGTGTGTGTGTGTGTGAATTTCATACAATATTACAAATCCATAATATAAATTGAGAAGCTTTATAACTGTTGGTGATAACAGTTACAGGCGTCTAGTTATCCTTTGTGTTTTTACAGAAACCAAGGTGAAGCTGTGAAGTTGGTGATGGTGTAAATATACCGTAGAGACAAGAACATGTAGATGTTTGTAGACAAATAAAATGTCCTTATAGAGCAACAATGAAAACATACAAATGAGCACCAGCCAGGAAAAACTTTGCCAGGTTACAAACTGGACTTTTTGTGCTCTCTGCCAGAAAGACTGATGAGAAACCTGTATGTTCAGCAAATAGTACGAGAAAAAGTTATGATTCTAGATAAGAGAATACTGCCAGAAATCTCTCAAAATTTCACGACACTGATATAACTGCACTAAACCAGGGACAAGGTATGGAAGAGACACTAAAGGCCCGAAAAGCTTCTTGGCATAAGTCGTGTTATAATATATATAGTAACCTGAAACTTGAAAGAACACAGAAGTGGAAATATGATGATACCTTAAATTAAAGCCATGTAAAGACACGTTCCAGTGTAAAATCAAGAGCAACAGTAAAAGAAGTGTGCTTTTTCTGTGACAAGACTGATGAAAAATTGCACAGAGCATCAACCTTGGAGCTGGATGAAAATATTAAATGGTGCACACACACAACTTTCAGACACCAAACTGATGACAAAAATAGTTCCAGGTGCATTATAAAACATCAAATATTTGGTAGCCTTGTACAACAGAGCAGGAAAGAGGAAAGAAGTTAAGGAGGACAATGGGCAGAACGTATTGTTCTGGCTGAATTAGCATATTATATTGAAGAGACAAAAAAAAAACGACGATGAGAGAGCACCTTCTTTCAAATTCTCAGATTTAGTGAAACTATATACTTTCAGTCTGCATCAGTTACAAGCTTGTGTCCCCAAACAGGATAAGGCTTAAAGAAAGTTTCTTTTCTTAAGTTCCTTGTCTGATGGCATACAATGATGGAAGACAAGTACACTTAGCTTTTGATGAGGGCATTAGTGATGCTTTGAAAATTATCATGGAAAACAGCTATGACTCTGAGATCATGCTTATAGCAAAAGCTGCAAAAATCATCGGAACAGAAATTTTGAAGAAGCCACAGGAGTTTCATGGCTCTTTTGGACCTGACTGTCATCAAAAGGTTGTGCCTGATTCATTGAATGCAATTATAAAGATGATACTGGAAGGACCGAGTATAATACATCAGACTGATCAACAAAACTCTGGATCAAATGTAGCACTTGTGCTTACTGAACTCATGATTTTCAATGTTATAAAACACACCAGATCGGTATCTACATCTACAGTGTGACATAATGGTGATAGAGAAACACCTCTAGATATCTACATAGCACTTCTTATTCACGCAGAAACTCATAAAAAGGACCTTGTTGACAAATTTCATCAACTGGGACTCTGTATCTCATACTACAGGGTCATGTAAATAGCTGCTGATCTGGGAAATAGCATGTGTGTGTCCAATATGAAAGAAAAGGGGTTTTGTGTCCACCAAAATTAAGAGAAAGACTGTTCATGACGGGAAATGTTGATGACATTGACCACAATCCCAGTTCAAGAACTGCAAAGGACTCGTTTCATGAAGCAGCAGTTTCACTTACTCAGCATCCCAGCCAAGATAAGATGGGGGTTGATCGTGAAGTGGTTATCATTAATCGTGCTATCCCAAGAAAGAAAGGTCTGTCTGAACTACTAAAGTCATACACAGAGATCAGATCAGCTGGTCTGCCAATCATGCATTTGTTCAGCCACCGCTTACGAGGCCTCCAGCCATTCAGCCTTGCTTCCACTATTTCATGAAAATAACCATTCCACTGCATTGATTATGCATTCCATGAAAATCATTAGAGAAACTGTCCAATACTTGAACTCTGGGCAAGAACCTATCATAGCAATAGGCCAGCCACTGTTTGCTATTGGCAAGCAAATTCAGTGTAACCAATCACATCTGTGTGGAGAGGACTCCTTCCTTGTTATGATGGGTGGGTTGCACATAGCGGTGTCAGTACTCAATATGATTGAGCATTGGCTCGAAAACAGTGAGTGGACAAATGCTCCGGTACAGTCTGAAATTACAATTCCAGGGAAAGCAGGTACTATTTTGAAAACCAACTATGTCACACATTCTCGGTATACACACCAGGTCTGAAAACCAACTATGTCACACATTCTCGATATGCACACCAGGGCAGTGCTGCTGCATTTTGTATTATACAAGTGAAGGCATAGGAAGAACTAGACCAGAGCAACTACAACGTTCCTCAACACGTACTACCTGGACGAAGGAAAAGGCAACCATGCACCCTCAATTCATGTATTGGTCAATTGTACTTGAACTGGAACTTATGCTCCTCAAATATGTTAGATCATTGAGAGGGGAAACTTTTTATCTTTATGCAGAGATACTCGACTAGCTTGTTCCATGGATGTTTCTCTTAGACCATCATCACTACACAAGATGGCTTCCTGTCCATATACAAGATATGATGATCCTAAGATAAAGATATCCCGAGATTTATCAAAGCTTCAAGCAAGGAAAATTTGTGGTTCAGAAATCACAACATGCACTTTCAATGATAGCCCTTGACCAGAATCATGAACAAGAAAATACTACAATCAAAGGAGAAGGAGGAGCAATAGGAGTTACAGACAGTTCAGGAGCTTTGAGACGTTGGCCTGTGGCTGGGCATGAGATATCGAGGGTCGTGAAGGAGCTTGGAGGTTCTCTACTCAAGTTTAAGTCTCTATAAACAGAGATCAGGTGTCCAACAGTCATTTGCTAATGATGTCAGAAATCTAGTTGGTGTAATACAAGGAATGGGCAACCCATTTAAAGAAAACAGCACATAGCTACTAGTGCACGACACAAAATACATTATACTTCAAGCTGTCATTGTATCAGTTCAATCAGCATATCATCTTGGCGTGTCACACTATGAACTCTTTGTGAAAGAAACACTAGAGAAGTGTTAAAAGACAATCA
Source organism: Limulus polyphemus (assembly GCF_000517525.1). NCBI lineage: Eukaryota > Metazoa > Arthropoda > Merostomata > Xiphosura > Limulidae > Limulus > Limulus polyphemus. Next base: position 9,366 of record NW_013668627.1, on the reverse strand, counting down.
CAGACACAATTACAAGAAGCAGTTGTTTGGAACCTGGTCTCAACCTAACACGAAGATAGAGAAAACAGTTAATGACTGCAACCTCTTTGCGCGATATGTAGTTTGTTAGGAAAGCAGAGTTTTTCAGGCATGAAAACCAACCTTGCTTACCCGCACTTTCTTCATGGGAAAAATATGAAATCAGAACTACTCCAGTGTCTGCAGACAGATGCTCAGGTACAAGCTGATGTTCCAAAAGTGAATATGAAGGTGCTGGATGGAGCTGCTATAGTGAATATGCTCACACCTGGAAAATCCAGGACATTTGTGGAGCATACCAAGTCTGCACTATTGCCTTACTTAGTGAATCAGGCCCGTAATGTTAGGAGAGTTGACACTGTGTGGAACAGATATATCAAGAACACTCTCAAACAGCGCACCAGCGAAGCATGTGGCAAAGGTGTCTGCAGACGGGTCCTTCCAGTGACAGCAGAGGTTTTTTTATTTAGATGAAAATATGACAGAACTATTTGTGTATCTGGCAGATGAGGTTGCGGCCTTGGATATAACTGGTGTGAAGTTTGTGTCTACATACAATGTAGATATTGTCAGTTCAACAACTACATATAAACAAGGTTTTGCACCATACAATCATGAGGAGGCTGACACGAGAATACTGCTCCATGTGGGACATGGTACATGTGAAGGACAAGGATGATACGAAGATACTGGCACAACTGAAGGACATAAAAGAATGATAATCTGAACTGTTGACACAGATGTTGTGGTTCTAGCCGTCTCCTACGTCCAACAAAACATTGAACTTTGGATAGCCTTCACATGGGAAACACTTCACATGCATGTCAGCAAACATAACTGCTGATTCACTGGGGTTGATAAAATGTCAAGCATTGCTCTTTTTTCACTCTTTCACGGGCTGTGATACGGCATCAGCGTTTTGTGGAAAGTTTACCCATCCACAGTACCTCAACAAATTACATTTGAGGATACAGCACTGACAGAGAGAATCACTATGCTTCTGTATAGCCGAAGATTCCATTTCACACAGGTGAACAAGGCCCGTCAAACACTCTTTGCTCAGGGCACACAGTCCATCGAAAATATTCCCCCGAGCCAGGTGGGCGTGTCTGCGGACAAGCTTTGACATCACAGCCAAGTCGGACTGAATGGGGGTGAGGGTGGAAATCAGCCAAAGAGGATTGCTGGACAACAAAATGGACCACACTACCAGAGGTGTCCAAGGCATGTTACGGACTTATTCACTGCAATATAAGAAAGCCTGAAGAGATCTCTGTAAGTGTAGCAAAGCCAATCTGAACTGCACTGTGCTACTGTGCTGGAAATTGTCGGCAGGAGTAGTTCACATTTTTGTAAGAGACTTGATTTCTAGAAATGAGTCTATATACATGTAGCCAGAGAATTATGTATCCGTTTATACAATTTAATTAATTGTTTTCTATTTACACACAGTGTACATATTAGTATATATAGATATAATAGGGACTGTTTTTGAAGAAAAACATAAGTTGAAAACATCTTGAAAAAGTATTTCCTATGTTTACATACATATCATGTTTGAAGAACCAACTAGCTGAACTTCTTGTAGTCGATAAAAGTATACACAAACGTATTCATGTATAGCTACAAACATTAATCTTTTATAAGTCTAATAATGTCATAATCTACCAGGCAATAAAATCTTAATTATTTTTTCAATAATACATATGATGTGATGTTTTATTATGATTTAGAAGGTGAAGTCAGATAAGTGACATTTCAGTTAGCCAAGGTCCGATCTATAAAAGTTAGGAACTCGAATGCAATTTGAATTATCCTAAAACGTTATCAAATACCTTGAACATGTTGAATAAACTATTCTAAATATATCAAACTGAAAATAAGCAATAGATGCATTGTATTAGACATACTGATCTTTTAAAGATGAGACCCTTAGCGCATTCTGTCAAGCATACAATCTCATTATTAAACAGGAAAGTAAAGTCTTTATGGGCAATATCTTAAATGGGTCTTGCTTTATCCGCTGGATTACTGCACTCCAACACAAAGTTATACGAGGCCTGTGAGAGAAGTATCCGACCTTTGGCCGGGGAATAAAAACTGG
>NW_013668627.1:1798-6313 GCF_000517525.1 Limulus polyphemus | reverse complement strand
CCAGTTTTTATTCCCCGGCCAAAGGTCGGATATTTTTCTCACAGGCCTCGTATGCTAATCCTTATCGTAACAAGATGCAAGTCATAGGACTTGATCACTAAGCAAAAATCTTCACAATTAATGCTTTTTGAAAAGGTGAAAAAAGTATCCTTCATTTAGTAAACAGTGCACGTGCTTCTTCATGTGCGATATTTTTGTTAGTTATAAAACTGGTCCAGCCGAGTTGCTTTATTTGGCTGTAATTTTCATGCCGATCCTATTTGATTTAGTTTTGGCTTCACTCTATGAATGAGCAAGCATTGTTCCTCACTGGCTGTAGCTGAGATCTTAAATTGATTAGAATGGACAAGTACGTCACATTCTTCAAGTACACTAGACTTAATAGGGGTTCTAAAATTTACATGTTCTTTTACACGAGTTAAGTTTTTAAAATTCAACAGTGCCCCAAGTTACGTTGTTAGTCTCAACAATACACAACTTCAGATTTTTAAAACTTTAACAATCCAAAAAGCTACATTGATAGTCTAAACAATACACAACTTCAGATTCTTAAAACTTCAACAGTCTGCCAAGTTATATTATTAGTCTCATCTTTATACAACGCTAGATTCTTAGAACGTTAACATTTCACCAAGTTAGATTGTTTTTGAACACTATGAAACATTGCAAAAAGTTTGTTAAAAATATTAATACTTTTAAAGTATTTACACCTTGTCAAACTCCACAGATAATTCAATGCACCATATTTGAATCGAGCATGAACATCATATGAATATTACTTTATCGAAGTCAGACTACAAAACATGTAACAAATGATTTAAAAACTGTATGGCCTCATTTATCGCTGCTTAAACAAAGACTGGATATTTTAGATTTATTTATTATTTTAGGGCCAAACCAGAGAAATGAAATACATCATTATCCACAGAAATAGATAGACGTCTTTGTGGTCCACAAATTAAATGTAGGAAATGGCTTGATGCTCACTTATAGCCATTTTGTAAAGTTTGTTTATGTACATAGAAGACCTGTGAGTGTTACTAATGTAAAACATACACCACCAGGTGTTTCGCATCTTCGTTGAAATCGAGAGTCAAAGGATGATGCTCAGATATAGATCTTATGTTACAAAATAGAAACAAAATTTAAGTTCAAGACCAATGTAGCGTCCGCTATTACACTTCAACAACCAGACGTGGACTTAATAGTTAATTTATACCACTGCAAGATAACTGCGATTTTAAAAAATCACAAATAATCAAACTTAATTTTCATATCATGATAAAAATGTATGAATAGCTGGAATTTCATAATTTCAACACCATTTTGAATTTCGTAAACAATAAATAGTATGCTTGTCGTAGCGCAAGACTGCAAAAGGGGCCATTTGAGCTCCGTCCACCACAGGGAATTGAATCCCGAATTTTAATGCTATAAATCCGTAATCTTACCGCTTGCCCACCTAAGGTCAAATAGTAAGTACATTCCATACTAGCATTTCTACTAATTTAAGTTTTTAAACTTAATCACATAATTTATTCAGAGATGTACCTTCTACACAATTCTGAAATTTTTGTGAATATTTAGTTAAAAGCTGTTGTGAAGAATATAATAATTATTTTTTTTACAAAACAAGCAAACGCAGCTATAGCGTGATAACATATGAAAATACAAATAATGATTAAAATTGTTGCGAAAGAAAAATGTTTATTTTCGAACTTTGTTTACAATAAATGATCGGTAATTACCATATGAGCCAAAAACGAACGTATGCGTGTGTTTGTGTGTCAAGTATCAAATCGAACTAGCACTCTTCAACTCTAAAGTACTTTTATTCTAATATTCTGTAAAACGATAAAATGTTAAGCTTAGCACTGTTCAAAAACATAAGTAATCTTGCATGTACTATGTTTCTGATATAAATTATTAATAATGCAATGCAAAGCCACAAGTGTATATAATTATTATCGTGAAAATCGGTTTGTACTACACTATTTAGTTGTATCCAAGAACACAGAAAAGCTGTCTCTAAGTGAGAGTGTTGCCTGTTAAATGAATTTTGCTTCTGATTATAAAGCAGCACAAAAATTCCAAAGGAAACACATAAAGGTTCACTTTCCGTTTTCAAAAGAATCCTAGTTTCCGGTGTATTGAAATTTCAAACGCATCAAAGGAAATGGTTGAGGAAATTAGCCAATTCACTGCCTCTCGACATTTCCAATTACCTTTTGATTTTCCAGTACTTTATATTCAATATTTTAAAGAAAATATTTTAAAGTTAGTGAATGAATAACTAACCTGATTTACGTATATTTAAAACTGTAAAATAAAGATTGAAGATGGCAACAACGTACACGCGACAACAAAAAGTTAACTCTGTTGTTTCCGAATAACGATTTAAACTCCATAATATGATCTTATTCCTTCAAAAACGTCAAGAAAAAATTATAATGTCCCATATTATTACAACCTGAAGGAAGTTGACTGAATAACAACATAAATTTATACTTCGCGTTTTAAAATCTTAACGTTAATGAGGACGTTATGATATGTCAAATAATTTAAATATTTAGTTCCACAAATTTAGTACCTCAATTTTATTATTTCTCCACCAAAAGTAACCCATTTAGTCATCTCAGTGACTAGTAAGTCAAATGTATTACCGACCCAATCGTTTTCGAAAGATTTAATTAATCATTTTTTTTTTCTCCAGAATATCGTTTTGGTAATGATTTCATATTCTATTTATTTCAAAGTTTTTTTAAAAATTGTTTATTTGTAGTATAATCACAAAGAACTAACTGTGCTCTGCCCATCACGGGTATCGAAACCCGGCTTCTAGAGGTACAAGTCCGCAGACATGCCGCTGTACCACTGGGGGAGTATTAAAATTATCGAGAGGCTTAAAATGTACTGTCTTCACCCTAAATAAGACTAGACAGTTAGTATTAAGGATCGTTAATAAGGCGTAAAATCAAACTGGAAACTATTATACAGGTAATAAAAAGTCAGTTAAAATACTTTAATCTTTTTTCACTCGTTCGTAGTTCACAACAGTTCAGAGTACTGCGGGCACTAACTTTAAAAGGATGTAATTAAGATGAAAAGAAACTAGGTGCAACAAAATATCCAGAAGATAAAAAAAGAATGTTATTACTTTTCTTGAAAATTAATGATTTAACAAAATCAAATATGATATTAATATTTAAATTTTCTAAGTATTTCAGGTGTAATATACAGATAAAAAACAATCGACAATTTTTAAATATTTAGTACGGCAGAGCTATCATATATACTATAAATTATCAAAACTTTTTTAAAACTAAACATGATTATAATAGAGCAAATATTTAAGTTAAAAAACTTAAACGGTTTTCAAGATGATTATCAATTGTCAGCAAACAAAACAGACCAGTTTATCAGTTGTTTCATAAACATAAATGTATATAATTATTTATTTAAATAAATGCAGCCCACTCAGAGTCAAACTTAGGAAGTGTAAATTGCAACTTTTTGTTGCGTAAATCAACAGAGAAAAATAACAAACGAAATACGTTTCAGTAGAGAAAATCTGTCCTGCAGCTGTCAGACACAAAAATATACTGATCCGTGGCTTGTCGTGGCCAAAGCAATCAGCAAAGAACGCTAGAATGGCTAAAATATACACATAATTGCGTGTATAAATATAAGTTAATCTGAATTCATAACGTTTATTCTTTGAAATTCAAAACATAGTACCTAAATGAAAGGCTTTCATCTCTTGAAGTTGTTGCATTATACAACTGTCTTTAAAATATTTCTAGAATAGGGCTTCTAATCACTATGTGGCCCCCTGGTGGCCCGACGGTAAAGTTAATTGTTTGTAAAACTAAAGTTCTGAGTTCGATCCCTGCAATACATACAGTGCAGATAGGCCATTCTGCAGCTTTGCGCTTAAACTAATCACCATGTAACTAAAAGAGAAATAAATCCGAAATATCTCAAATGAACCTACTGTACAAAGTAAACTTAATTGGTTAGCTGTGACGTAATCGTTAGAGTTTCAGCAAGTTCTGGACACGTGCTGGATGGGATCGTTTATAAAAATAAAAAATACATTACCGTAACCGCTGAAGGTTTAATACTTTCGTCTTCTTTAACATATCTTAATACATTCAACCACTTGCCTAATATTTGAGTATAACAAAAATATTTTTTTTTAGGAATGAAATGAGAAAATGTCGCCTGTGGAAACAGAAAAAGTAAAAAAGCTTTAAAAACCATCAGAAAAATTTTAGTTCGTAATTACTTTTCGGAAAAGGAAAGTTATATAGAATCTAACTAGTGGCTAAAAGCTTCAAAATATTTTCACAATCCTTTGAGCTTGCAAACTACTGGCCCTTACAAAAAAGCTTTAGCAGTAAGTGACGTCGATTAAATGAATCACAAAACATTTCCAATCGTTCATCCTTAAAATTTATTCTTTATTTCTAGATGTCATTCCCTGCAGATATAAATGAAAATGAAATTGAAAGT
>NW_013668627.1:0-1349 GCF_000517525.1 Limulus polyphemus | reverse complement strand
TGTACTAGTCATGCTACCTAGACCTCTCAGCTACACTCTAAAGAACATAACAGTCATGTAATCTAGATGTTGCACCAATACTATAATGAATGTACTATTCATGCTACCTAGACCTCTCAGCTACACTCTAAAAAACATAACAGTCATGTTATCTAGATGTTGCACCAATACTATCATGAGTGTACTATTTATGCTACCTAGACCTCTCAGCTACACTCTAAAGAACATAACAGTCATGTTATCTAGATGTTGCACCAATACTATCATGAGTGTACTATTTATGCTACCTAGACCTCTCAGCTACACTCTAAAGAACATAACAGTCATGTTATCTAGATGTTGCACCAATACTATCATGAGTGTACTATTCATGCTACCTAGACCTCTCAGCTACACTCTAAAGAACATAACAGTCATGTTATCTAGATGTTGCACCAATACTATCAGGAGTGTACTAGTCATGCTACCTAGACCTCTCAGCTACACTCTAAAGAACATAACAGTCATGCTATCTAGATGTTGCACCAATACTATCACGAGTGTACTAGTCATGCTACCGAGACCTCTCAGCTACACTCTAAAGAACATAACAGTCATGCTATCTAGATGTTGCACCAATACTATCAGGAGTGTACTAGTCATGCTATCTAGACCTCTCAGCTACACTCTAAAGAACATAACAGTCATGTTATCTAGATATTGCACCGATACTATCACGAGTGTACTAGTCATGCTACCGAGACCTCTCAGCTACACTCTAAAGAACATAACAGTCATGTTATCTAGATGTTGCACCAATACTATCAGGAGTGTACTAGTCATACTACCTAGACCTCTCAGCTACACTCTAAAGAACATAACAGTCATGCTATCTAGATGTTGCAGGAATACTATCATGAGTGTACTAGTCATGCTACTTAGACGTTGAAAGTATACTTCACAACTGTAGTAATTGCACCAATACTATCATGAGTGTACTATTCATGCTACCTAGACCTCTCAGCTACACTCTAAAGAACATAACAGTCATGCTACCTAAACCTCTCAGCTACACTCTAAAGAACATAACAGTCATGTTATCTAGATGTTGCACCAACACCATAATGAATGTACTATTCATGCTACCTAGACCTCTCAGCTACACTCTAAAGAACATAACAGTCATGCTATCTAGATGTTGCACGAATACTATCATGAGTGTACTAGTCATGCTACTTAGACGTTGAAAGTATACTTCACAACTGTAGTAATCATGCTACCTAGACCTCTCAGCTATACTCTAAAGAACATAACAGTCATGTAATCTAGATGTTGCACCAATACTATCAAAAGTGCTACCTATGCTACCT
>NW_013668626.1:135411-141884 GCF_000517525.1 Limulus polyphemus | reverse complement strand
TGTTGAAACAGCTCTCACTACTAAACTTACTTTAACTAGTCACTTAACATGTTGAAACAGCTCTCACTACTAAACTTACTTTAACTAGTCACTTAACATGTTGAAACAGCTCTCACTACTAAACTTACTTTAACTAGTCACTTAACATGTTGAAACAGCTCTCACTACTAAACTTACGTTAACTAGTCACTTTACACATTGAAACAACTCTCACTACTAAACTTACTTTAACTAGTCACTTCACATGTTGAAACAGCTCTCACTACTAAACTTACTTTATCCAGTCACTTTACACATTGAAACAACTCTCACTACTAAACTTACTTTAACTAGTCACTTCACATGTTGAAACAGCTCTCACTACTAAACTTACTTTATCCAGTCACTTAACATGTTGAAAGAGGTCCAGCTATTAAACTTCTTTAACTACTCGTTTATCAGTTTGAAACAGCTTCTGCTACTGAATTTTGTACTGTTGATTCTCTGTCCGGCACATTATGTCTCTCCTTCTTCAGAACAAGAATAAATAATTGTTTTGCATTACTTAATTATAGACAAGAACTAAGTTTATTTAAAGCATTTAATGTATTTCAAACTATCAATGATTTGAAAAAAAAAGTCGTTATATATATTAAAGCATGTAATTTGCATAATAATTATATGAATTACTTTTGTGTTGGAACTGTGATTTATTAATGTCAAGTTCGAAAAGTCGCGACTTCTCGCATTTGTTAATATAGAATAACCCTCTTTAATGCGGTAAGGTTAAAACTAATGAAAATATTTAATGATTTATAAAAATGCACTCAATTAACTACTACTGATCAAGTATTTAAACGAATGCTAATCTTCAAAGTAAAATATGAATTCACGGCTACTTTGATATGCTTATTCATTTTTTTTTTAATGCGACCGGTATTAATTTTTTTTTCGTTTTTGTGGTAAATATAAGCAATTTCTTTTTTAATGGTACATCTACGTATCTTCTGTTCAGTGTGTAAATAACGATAAGTTTTATGGTTATATAACTTTTCAACACTGTAGCGTTAAATGTGTGAAAAAAGTGCTAAAGAACATGTGGTAAGTGTCAATAACGTGATATAGTTACATCATCTGGGGAGAGAAGATGATAACCCAAAATATAAAACTGGTCTCGTCCGTCCAGTTGTTACATCCACAGGAAACCGCCACAAGACTGTCACAGTTTCTAGCTGATTGTATATTAACCATGAAAGCTTACACGCTCCTCTGCTGCTTGCTTGTTGTAACTATGGCGACGAGTAGCAGCCGCTCACTTCTGAATGGAGAGTGTCCACAACCTCCTGTAAAGGCAAACTTTGAATTGCAAAAGGTAGGTCAATCGCCAGTCAACAGCACGCACCGCCAACTTTTAGCACTGTATAATAGGATTTTTTAACCGCTACTCTTAGTTTTTGCGCACCAATGTGCGTTTTAGCGGCAAAGAATCGTGAACCATGAATATTCGGATTCACAATCTAGGCACGCTTAACAAATATCCCACTATTTAATTAGTCATGCTATACTATTTACAGTATCTTAATTAGAATCTAAGATGACTGAAGAAGTTATTGATGATTAATAAACACTGAAAAAGATTTATTCTAAATCTAATTACCAATATTTTAGTACTTAGGGACTTGGTATGAAGTTGAAAGGAACCCAGCAATCTTTCAAAGCGGGCAAAAATGTACTAGCGCCACCTACACGCTGAAGGACAACGGGAAAGTGAAAGTCTTCAACAAAGCCGTTATAGTGAAGTAAGCTAGTCATTTATAAAGTACTTCGGTTTTATAATGCATATTCTTTTTGAAACCTTTATGCAGTTCGTACCAGAATAACACATTGAAAACTTCACATTTTAAAACAATTCAAAACGTTGTTTCCGTTATTTTACTCATTTATTTCCTGTTACAGAACCGGTGATGTGACAAGCATTGAAGGAGAAGCATATATTCCCGATCCCAATGAGCCAGCAAAATTACTTGTCTCTTTTCCAGGCAGTACGTACCGGAATCTTTCTTTCAACAATTTTGACGTATCGCTAATCAAAAAATATTACATATGGTCTAGTTCAAAATCAACAAGACACGTATATCACTCTTAGTTTTGATTCTTATTTTCGTAATAAACATGAAATTAAATATTAAACTATGGATCTTTTTTTCATAAAATATTCCAATTCTCCTCTATCTTTCTTGAATATAATTTGGACTTTTTTAATGCATTAAGCTATAGTTTAATTGTATAAAAAAATTTAAGAAATCTTATTTTGACATTTTAAATGTAAAAACAACCCATGTAGAAATTGTTTTAATTTTGCTAAATAGTTGTGTTATTGCGCCAAGAGTGACTTATTGTAGGAAAATATTAATGCCACGAATCCACTGAACAAATTCCTGTATCCTTCAGATCCCTTCGATGGTAATTACTGGATTCTTGATACGGACTATGATAAATATTCAGTGGTCTTCTCCTGTCAGAGTATACTTCATGTTTTCCGTATCGGTAAGTTACATACAAAGTATCCTTGTGCTTAACGACTGTAGTAAATGAAACAGTGACAAGTGTAACTATTCCTTGTAAACACCATTACTAATCAGACGAATTATTAACTGTTACATTAGTTGTTTTAACGCACGTCATTTACTAACATAAACACCCTTTAAAGTGTTCATTTGAATCAGAAAATAGTTAACAATGGTTATGTTTTTGATGTTATAATAAACATTAATTTCGTTTTTGTTTATTTTTAGAATATCTGTGGATTTTAAGCCGTGAGAAGACACTGCCTGATACAACGCTAACCAACATCTACAGAATATTGGACAAAAATGGAATAGCTAGAAATAAATTAATCAAAACAGACCAATCAGACTGCAAAACAGAGTAATACAAAATCTGCAATAAATAACTGTATCATAAAGAAAGCAATAGTTTAATAACATTAGAGGAATAAAGTCACTTCTGTGTCAACTTACTCTGCTGTTTTCAGTTGAAATCAGTGACTTCTTGTGACACTATTATTACATATTAATCTTAAAAGGAAGAATTAGTATATACAATGTCAAGATGAAGTTAACTTTTCATAACAGCAACATTAACTTTATCAGATTTTTATACATTACTGTTTAATCAGTTCTTCATACAGTATTGCTTAATCGGCTCTTAATACAGCATTGCTTAAATCAGGTGTAATACTGTTTGCTCCTTAATTAAAGATTAGAACTATTTTGTGTTGATGGTTGTAAACAATAAAGCCAGTGTAACAAAATTTTACGCCTTAAAAACCTCTTTTTACAGTAAATAATGCACAGTTGCTAAGATGCCATCGTATTAGCTCTAAAACCATTGATCCTTCCAAACTGTAATAGTTTCAGACCAACAAATAATGAAGCAACATGAAATCTACTACTCCACAATTGCATCACAAAATTAGTTCTTTTTCATAAAAAAATAATTATGTTCATGAAACGCTGTACAAGTGAAATTCTACAAGACCAGTAGCTATAACAATTTTTTTTTTATAATGTATACCTCTGACAAAATGTTGCCTACAGTAAAAGTTACCACAACTGATGATTCAATGTATCCTAATCATTACAAGTTCTTGTTTCACACCTTGAACATGCCTCATGAGAATAGTATATTAAAATTACTCACCTTAATTACTGGATTAATCTATAATTCTGATCTATGTAGATAGCTTGATTTGATCAGAAACTAGTGTTAATTCTCACATGGCTTTTTTCATAAAAGTATTTAATATCAGACTTACTTAAATTTTATAACCCAACTTTCACTCACCTTAAAAATACAAATAGCTGGAAACAATGTTAAAATCAAAGAAAGTATTACAAAATCTTTTAAGTTTACTGTTGAAGTTTGTTGTCACTATTTATTGCAAAAGTACAAACACTTCTTTATATAATCAAATTTTAACAAAGTTGAAAAATAAATATAAGCAATAGATGAAAAGCTTAAAATTTGATTTCCCATTGGAGAAACAAAAAAAAACCATCTCTCAAAAATTGTAGTCAATATCAGTTTCAAATACGAGTTAAAATGGTTTTTGTGTCTAGTTTATTCAAACTCGGCATTTTACATTTTAAAACTTCATTAAATGCACATCATATAAAACTCAAACAAGCACTTTGTATAAAAAAATTCAAGATTATTAATAAATGTAATTTCAGAAGACAATATTTTAAAACAGAAGATTATTTTTTTATCAAATGAAAGTAATTTTGGTCCTAGCCTGGTTGACTTGCCAAACATTCAGTTCTTCATATTCTTCTATAGCTTCATCAATCTGGTCTGGCTTGTACCCCCTTGATGTGCAGCGTTCTAAGGCATCAGTCATCTTGACAGTCTTACCACCTGTCTCAGACATCATGTCTCTGATGACAGCAAAGATCTGATCTGTGACAGTCTGAATTCTATGCAAAATAAACACATTAATAAACTGTCTTACCTGTTTAAATTATACTAGTCAGCATTTTTATTGTATGATTTTACTAGAAAAGAATTGACATTGTTTTTTTAAGTCAAGTATTTGTTAATATTGATATATGAAAAAGTATCACGGTGTGTCTACTCTTTGTAAGAATTTAACAAGTCAAGCATTTGTTAATATTGATATATGAAAAAGTATCACGGTGTGTCTACTCTTTGTAAGAATTTAACAAGTCAAGCATTTGTTAATATTGATATATGAAAAAGTATCACGGTGTGTCTACTCTTTGTAAGAATTTAACATACGTTTTTCTTCTAATACTGTACTAAAAAAATTCAACATTTTAATTTTGATAATCTTAAAGAACACATGCATGAATTTAAAATTATTATTTTTTATTTGCAGTAACCTGAAGTTAATGTTTTCAAAACTAAGTTTTCATGTGTTCGCTGTACATCAATTACCAAGCTAATTACGTAACCATGTGTGGAGGGGAGGATTATATACTAGAATAATAGTTTTGTCACCTACGTATAAACATCTGTCCTTTTACTGTGACATGAGAACTTTAATCTGTTTATCAACCTGCAACCAAATTGTCTTTCATTATCTTACCTTCCAGTTGTCTCTCTATGGTAGTTCAATGAGTCTTTAGACATTTCCATGAGTCTCATAGCTTCATTTACATCTTCTTTTTCAACCACCTCTGCAAGTCGAAGTTTAGCCTGCATTTTTTTTTTATAAAGTTGAATTACTTTATAGGAGCATAGTAACATACCTACCAATTAAACTTTCTTGAAAACTGTAAAAACCATACCAATATCCATCTTTACATTTTGGATATGCATTTTAAAGACATATTGATCAGTCAGGTTTCATCTTTACACATATTCTGATGAATGTTCTAATTTAAAATTGATCCTGTTTATGTTTTTCTTACACTTGTTTTGTTCCCCCCCAAAAGTTGTTAATTGGTCTTATCTAAGCACATTAGATGAATAATTATTCATGTTTTTACCATCCCATCTAAGAAGCTTATCCACAAATAAGTTTACTAATTTTAATCAAAATATACATAAGCAGATTTTATATGTATTTCTTAGAAAGTGACATCAACAGATAGACTTACCAAAGCAGTAGCAAGGCGCAAGACTCCAAGCAAAGTTCGGGCCGAAGTGAAGGTCATGTCCTTATTATTGCGAGCTTCCTTCCGCAACTCAACGTAAGCTCCAACAATATAATCTGTCAAGGCTTCTGGAATAACAGGGTTCTTCCTCTTACACAGAGTTATATACCGTCTCATTACTTTCATGTCTAAAGGTTTGAACTGAGTAGGTGGTTCAGCACAGTGTTGGTGGACATAAGTAATGTGTTGGGCTAATCTGAAAAATAAAAAAAGTAAAACCTAAGACCGTGGCACATGGTCAAATCAACCTCAGAACATTAGATTTAAAAATGAGAATACTTATAACTTGTGCTAACAGAGGAGCAATACAATATATATATAACGTAATCACTAAGACAACTGATTTAAAGGGGTTTACATGTGAAATAAACTTCATGTAGTTGTTTTTAATAACAGAAAATCATCAGCTGTCCAACAGGTTCAAATATTTTTTATCTTATATAATATTAAAACAATATGCACCATTGAAAAATCAATAATGTGATATAATAATATGATGCATTTAACGTAAAGAAAAGAAAGTTAAAGTAAAAGTTAGGATTTTCAGAGTAAAGTAGTACTTTATTTTTGAGCAGAGAAATATAAATTAGTTAAATAGTTTTTCACAACAATGAAAACACTTGCAAAGGCCACTTTGTATTTCAAGAAAAACTTCAATTTAACCTTTATTAACATTTTCTGCCCGGCATCATTTACTGTATATGTCACGAAGTTTTAGTGACTTACATTCAAAATTTTATTAAACTACTTTTTGCTTATGTTATACCAATTAGTATAGCATAACATCATAGCTAATAATCCATATTTTAATAG
>NW_013668626.1:120752-134994 GCF_000517525.1 Limulus polyphemus | reverse complement strand
GTTACAGAGCCATCAAATAGAAAATCAGAGCCCTCTTGTCACATCCACTCTTTCAAGATTTGTGAAGAGTTCTCTCTGACATTTAATTGTATATTATGTATAACCAATAGAAAGGCAAGGTTTTCATCTATCAAATGATGTATTATATTACATGCACTTCTGAAAGGAGAATTGTCAATTTCTTTGTTAGTACAAGCTTCGTTCCCACAGGCTCTTGTCACAGTTGGAAATCTAGAAAAATTTTGATAGTTGGGGAAAATTATCTGTTTTTTTGCATGTTATTATTCTTCTATGTTCTTTGGTGCATTATTTAGTGCGTTACTACCATTAGTATAAAAAAAGTGGGGTTAACTGTCATCAACAGCAGAAAAAAAAGACCCGGGTAAGTACTTTACTTATTATTATAAAAGTAACTAAAATGTAAAAATAGGGATCTCTTTAGGTTAGTTAAGGTTAGATTTGGTAAAATAAATAATCATAATAATATAGTAAAAATGTTTCATGAGGCACATACACACGCAGCTCGTGGGTAATGTAATTCGATGATGTAACGTGAACTCCAAGTGATTTAAAACTTATAATGGCGTGAATAGTAGTTAGACATGGTTCAAAAAGCAATAAAACAATAAAATTTAAGTATAAATAGAGGTTTAATAGAGGTCACGAGTTTAAAGATACTTAGGATAGACAAATGTTGTTTCATGTTACAATTTGAAGTCATTCTAGAAAGCAAAAAAAGGGCAATTTAGATTTATTTATATTTTATTTTTTTGGTGGTTACAAGATAAGTCTTTAGGAGATTTTAGAGATGAAGAAAAGTATTTTTAATCTTAACATGAAAATCATGATACACACCTCAAATCATTTTCCCTGTCTGGTTTATCTTGGATTAACCATAACAGATCAAATCTGGACAACAGAGCCGCAGGAAGCTGGATGTTTTGTTCCACTGATTTTTTGGGGTTGTATCGTCCATAGGCAGGATTAGCAGCTGCTAGTATTGATACACGGGCATTAAGAGTAGTCATGATACCAGCCTAGAAGGAGAGAGTGAGAGAGAGAGAGTTTATCAGCATACAAGATCCCAATTTTTTCACAATACACAACCATTAATGTAATCTAAATATTTATATGCTTTAGTTAATGGTTGCTCAAAGGGCAAGTGAACAATAGCTGACAGATTTATTTAACATAACATTTCCAAATACCCCAAACTTTGATGAAATGTTAAAAGTTCTTTTCATGTGGTCCCTATAATGTATTAATTAGTAATAAGAACTACTGAGTGTCATTATAAAAGAGTGTATAATAATATATCAACCATACTGCTATATCCAGATGACTGGTATACAATAGATACTGAAGTAGTAGTTCAGATGATTTATATAACAAAACATTGCTTGGACAACAAATGTTTAGGTGTGAATTGGATTCATCATTCATTCATTCTAGGCTGTGTCCACCCACTGAAAGGCATAGCCCTCCTCCAAAGGTGTCCAACTCTGTCTATCTGCTGCTTTCCTCAGCCATGTGATGCCCTCTTTCTCTATGATGTCATCATGCCATCTTTTGTGTGGTCTACCTCTTGATCTCTTCCCTCTACGGGGCTACCATTCTGTGATTCTTTTCATCCATCTGTTGTCTTTTAATCAAGCGATGTGTCCAGCCATTTCCATTTTGATTCTGCAATACACATGAAGATGTCTATTACCCCAGTATTTCTTCTGATCTCTGAGCACAGAATTTTATCCTTGAGCTTGATCTTTAGCATCTTTCTTTCCATTGCTCTTTGTATTGTCTGCAATCTTGAGTTAAGCTGTTCAGTGAGTGTCCAAGTTTGACATCCATACGTCAAGGTTGGTAAAACACATTGGTTGAATACTCTTCTTTTAAGGGTTATTGGTAGTTTTTCATCTTGAAAGATCTCTCGGTACTTCCCAAAGCAACTCCAGCCAGTTCTTATTCTCATAATTATTTCTTCTTTTGTTGTATTTTTCATGTAGATTGTTTGTCCGAGGTGTTAGTAATTGTTCACTCTCTCAATAGTTTCATATTCTAATTTGATTTCACAGTTGTCATCTAAGTTTGTCATATACTTTGTTTTCCCCTTATGTATTTTAACGCTGATCGTTGCACTTTCTTCATTCAGCATGAGGAAATGGTGTTCTATCTGTTGTATGTTCTCCATAAATAAAGCCACATCACCTGAAAACCTAAGGTTTGTTAGTTCTTTTCCTCTATATTGATGCCATGTTCCTCTACCTTTGATTGTAAATAAACTTCCTGTAATGTTGATGTAAATAGCTTAGGTGATATAAGGTCTCCTTGTCTTATGCCTCTACCAATCAAGAAATCATGTGATACATGATTGTCCAGGTGGATTCTTGCTGTTGCATCAGTGTAAATGTCTTCAAGAATGCTTATATATGTTTGTTTATTCCACCTTTTCGCAGAGCTTCAAAGATGGCATAGTGCTCGACTGAGTCAAATGACTTTTCGTAGTCAATGTATCCGATCCAAAGTGGTAGATTGAATTCATTTGATTTTTCAATAATCTGATTTAATGTATGCAGGTGGTGAACAGTAGAGAACCCTTTTCTAAAGCTGGCTTGTTCTCTTGGTTGATTCTCATCTGATATATTTTCTATTCTGGCTTGAAGAATTTCTGTAAATATTTTACACATATGGGACAATAGACTGATAGATTTATAATTCTTTATATCTTTGTGATAGACCTTCTTAAAAAAACAAAGATCTTTGCTTCTTTCCAACTGGGTGGTACTCTTCTTGATAGTAGTATTTCATTATATATTTTGGTTAAATAACTCAGTACTTCCTTGTCACCTAGTATTAGTACGTCACTCGTTATCCCATCTATCCCTGGTGCTTTTCTAGACAGTAGTATTTCATTATATATTCTGGTTAAATAACTCGGTACTTCCTTGCCATCTAGTATTAGTATGTCACTCATTATTCCATCTATCCCTGGTGCTTTTCTCTTCTTCATTTGTTTCATTGCTCTTTCCACTTCATGCTTTGTTATTGGTGGTACTTGCTCTGTGTCTGGACTTGTTTTTACTGTGTTTGTCTGGTCAGTGACTGTTGACCTGTACAAATTCTTGAAGAAGTTGGAACAAATTTTCAACACTTCTGTTCTTTCTGATGACTTCTTATTTTTGTGATTTTTCTTTTGAATCCACACTTATATATATCTCCTTTGGTCCACTGCCTTTCACTAATATTTCTTCGACCATTCTTTTCATTTGTGTCTTGCTCTCGCTCTCCTTTTCTTTTTTGGCAGTTTTGTTCAGTTCAGTATATTCTACCCTTTCTCTTTTCTTCTTATCTCCTTTCTTTTAATATATAGTTCTTCAATGTCCTTGTCTGCACCTGACCTGTGTTCCCTGGACTTTGCTGCCATGTCTTATACTGCCCTTATTTCTTCCTGTAAAATTGTAGACAGTTTCTGGCATTAGCTGTTCCTCACTAACAGCTTCAAATCTATTTCAGCTATAGCTGGAATGTCTCCTTGTATCTCTATATCATTTGTATATGTTTCTCTGGATTATCTTTAGACGTACAAGTCTCTTGTCCAGTTTCAATTTCCCTCTCACCATTCTGTGGTCACTCCCAAAGTCCACTTTTATGACCTCGCACTTCTCAATGATGTTCCTTGCAGAGGTTAGTAAAAAGTCTATTTGGTTCTTTGTTTCCATCAGGTGACTCCCATGTCCAATATCTATTCTTGTCTTTTTCAAAATAGGTGCTTGCTATAATCAGACTGTTGGCTTCTGCAAATTGTATTAGCCTTTTGTCTCTTTCATTTCTCTATTTGATTCCAAAAGGTCCCATACATCTGGTATTTTCATTCTTATTTTTTATTCCAATCTTCAGACTGAAGTCTCCCATAATTATGTGGTATTTACACTTGTCTTTTTCAATGGCATTTTCTATTTTCTCATAGAATTAATCTATCTCTTCATCATCATGGTCTTGAGTCGGTCCATACACCTGTATTATTTAGATAGATGCATCTCCCTGAAGTTTCAGTTTGCAGGATATAACTGTCTGAGTGTGTTTCAAACTTTTCAATGTAGTCATTTAATCTTGGATGTATTATGAATGCTATATCTTTTACATTTGTGTTCTCTTCTGTTTTTTAGACCTCAGAGATCCATATGCCCCCCATTAGTTCACTGAGTCCTTCTCCTTTGGGTTTTGTTTTTCTCTGTCAGACAATGTACCAAGAGATGTTTCTTAGCTCCTCGGTCAGTCATCTTAAGTCATCTTCAGCTGTGATTGTTCTTGTGTTGTACGTACATAAGATGATTTTGGCAGTACTACTTTTCCATTATTTTCACTACTACCACTTGTACCATGTTCCTGTTTAGCAGTGAGGATTAGTCTTGTGTTAAATTCCTTCCAAACTGGTATACACCTGTTATACAGCTGAATGGTGTAGTACAACTTGTTTGTGAAAATATTATTGCTTCAGGTGTCATTAGTCCACTGGATGTGTCCTTAGGATGGCTGCAGACAAATTGTTTTGTGCCCTTGTGAGAGAGAGAACGCATCTCATTTGGTGTCTGGTATATAAATGGCCTTTTAAAGTCTGTAGATAGTTTCCTGCTTGTGTTGTGGATGATGATTTGCCAAGTTTCTGAGCAGCTGTACCATTGGCTTGGAAGTAGTTGCACACCAGCTTGTCTTACATTGTTCTGATGGTTCTCTACACAAGAGAAGAATTCAAACATCTTCTTTGAGGTCTAACCCTGGTTCATAAACACATTAGGCACTTTAAACTTTATGGTTCACTTTAAAGTGACAACTGAGACAACACAATATGAGACCGCTATACAGGTCAAAGGCTAAATGACTAATCACATTTCAAATTATGTAACTGATTACAACATGCCTTACTTGCATAACAATAACCTGAGCATCATCATTATAGTTTCATTTTGTTGTAATCAAAATATTAGTAATTTCAATCATTATTCATTTGCTTCGTATAGTGTATTAGCTAACAACTGCAATGGCTGGAGCTCTACAACTTGTCACAAGAATCAATGGTGCATGTATATCATAAGAAGATGAGTATTATTAATATAATGAAGCATAACAACAACTGAGTATTATATTCTGATCATTTGTTCTCCTCATACAAACAATGAACAGTTTATTGACATGGTAGAAGAACCCAACTTCATACAGAATACAGCAACCTATCTTTCAAATTTTTTGAATCATTGTTTAGAGAAACCATATCAATTTTTTCTTAGTTGCTAAAATATCAGTTCTACTTTGTATGTTTGTTTCAATTTGATGAATAAAAACTGTTTGGACTTCAAGATTTGCTAATTACAAACATTTATTATGGAAGCACATGAAAGTTACAAAGTTAACAAATTCTCTTACTTGAAAATGTTATTTCTGATAGATACCTGTGAACACAGTTAAGCTCCCCCCACACTTCTGCCTTAGAGATTTCCATGTCATTAACCTCTAGTGAACTCCCATCTAATCTCACAAGATTTTCTCACGAATTATGCTTCTGCATAATGATGTCATTATGCATCAAAAGCACTCAACCAACAGGAAGATGACATTTTATTGCACACTAACTCCCTCTATGTATTTGCACCTGTCAATCTTCATACTATGACAAGTTAAGTAAGAAATGTGCACTGGAAGTGGGGAGGATGAATGGGAATGTGTATGAAGAAGTGAGTATCGATCGGAAACATTTTCAGGTAAGGAAAATGCTAACTTCCAAGACAATACCACACAGTTAAGTTGGAATCCCATTTTGAAGAGGTGGAGGGGCTGATGCAAAGATTTACCTATAGGAGATTCTTTCAGAATGCTTATGGAGTGTGAAATCCAATGGCAGGGGCTCCATATGGGCACACCCATGAGAGATTGCACCTCATCTCTTCCAGAGTATACTCTTCACCCAGGAATAAGGTAGGAAGAAGCAAACAAGCCCCATGTCACAGGGATGGGCAGAATAAGAACATGGCCATCAAAGTAGTGGAAAACCAATATATGTAGTAGGTTTGTGTGCATTCAGACCATACCTTGTGCCCACCACATCTCTGCCACCAGACCTTATTGGACCAGCACCAGCTGCAGGAGGAGGTCACAACAGTCATGCCATAGAGATTAATACTGTGTGAACTTGCCTCAACTCATCTGAACAAGTGATGTTCACAGAAGGAAGGCACATGTGTACACATGTGCTCACCTCAACTCTGATGGACATACACAACTGCAGGAGGAGGGCACCTATTGTGTAATGTGCTTGCCTCAACTCTACTGAACAGACTCAGCTGCAGAAGGAGGGCACATCATTATAGTGTGTGCTCACCTCACCTCAATTGTACAGACTCAGACTGCAGGAAGAGAGCATAAGTGGCATGTTATAAGTACAGTTATATGAGTGGTAACCTGCATTACACTGACAATGTAGTTCTATCCCCAGCAGTTAGGTCCCAGTTGGTGAGAATTCTCCATGGTCCACCACCCCAGTGGCTAGGAACTGGAAAGTGACAAGGGTCTCCCATGCTCTACTTGAAGAGAAAAGGTGGGGGAAATGTTCAGTGTGGAGACCAGAAGAAAATGTCCAGATCCCAATTGGTCCTTCAGCTGTAAAGGTATTATACTGAATACAATGCAATAAGAAACCACATATCTCTATTTGAAAAACCAGCAAGCACAAACCAAAGAAGCAGGCAAAACACCTCCTGGTGCTGGCCTTTTCCATGATAGGTATAGCCTGGATCGGCAGTAGTGAAATATAAAATATACCATGAGTATACCTCAAGTGGAGTTGCAGAACATCCCATAAAACAGTGGGCATATATGGAGCCACGGCGGTTGACACGAGTGCTTTACATTATCCTGGCTCGATGCAGAATTTTGGGAAATAAGTATACCCTGGAAGGCACAACCAACCACCTGGCAGGATCCTGTAAGCAAATGCTATAAAAAAAACAAAAGGTACTCACTAATCTAGAGACAGTGAAAAATGGCAGAGACAAGCAGTAATCTTTGGGAGACAAGACAGCCAGGTGGTAAAGATAGTGGGTGATGAAGGTGTAAAGAATAGTCCACATACCCGCCTAAGGGGAATCATCCAGCAGCTGTTGGAAATGAGCAATGAGAGAATGAGAAAGGTGACGAATTTGATGGGAAGACTGTTGAACAGTCTACGAGCATCAATCTCCAATGAAGAGAATTGTAGAATTAGTTGGACCTTATCTGTAAGGGTATTAGGAGAAATATCCCTGGAGGAAGAAGAATTCCATGGGATGAAAAGCTGGTGATGGGAGCCTCGAAAGTGTGAGATACGAGATAAAATGTAACAAATGGTACAAACAGGGCACAACTGTTTGTCTGGGTCTGATCGATTATAAGAGGGAAAGATTGAAAGAAGGGAAATAGAAGAAAGAAAGATCAGTCACCTTCCTGAGCAGCTGAAGTCTTTGGGAAGAAGGATTGGTCAGGATAAAAAAGTATATAAGGGCAATGTATGAAGGTATGAGAAGTTTTGATAGCATAAATATCTCAAAAACTGTGACCACAGGCAAGAGAAAATAGATCTTGAGAGAAAGGTGGAATAAGGTGCAAGTTGTCAACAGCTCAAAAGCTTCATGGGTAAAAGCAAACAGAACGACATTAAGGTCCTAGTCAGGCATAGGAGCAGGGCAAGGGTGGGTGGGGGTTTATGGAGAAGAAAGGAACAGAACAAAGAGGAGAGAACTAAAAAGGAAAAAACACCATGCAGTATCAAGAAAGGCAAAATGCACAGAGGAAGTTTGTGCACAAGGAGATGTGTCACCCTTCTCTTGGTGGAGAGCTTTCATGCATAATGACATCATTATGCAGTAGCACAATTCACAGGAAAACCTTGTGACATCAAGTGGAAGTTCACTAAA
Organism: Limulus polyphemus; assembly: GCF_000517525.1. Classification (NCBI taxonomy): domain Eukaryota; kingdom Metazoa; phylum Arthropoda; class Merostomata; order Xiphosura; family Limulidae; genus Limulus; species Limulus polyphemus. Next base: position 127,054 of record NW_013668626.1, on the reverse strand, counting down.
GCCAGTAGCATACATAGCTTTAAGGCAGAATCACAGAGGAGATAGCTTCACTGTGTGAAGAGGTGTAGTATTGTTTCAAATTACCTCTTTTCATTAAATTTTCATCAAACATTAAGTAATACAAGTTCAAAACAATGTATTTGGACATGCAGTAAGAGCTAAAGCAGGGATCAATGCAACAACGATTTTGAAAAAACCCTAAAACTGGAGTTTAATACCCTAGAAACCAAGGTCTTGAGTCGTGACTTTTGCAGTTCATGTTCTGTGTGTTTTCATTTACGAACTAGATTTCTCTGTCTTTTTAAACATCAGAACCTATTATTAAATTAAATTGATATAACTGAAACTTTATCATTCACTGCACTAACCTTAGCAATAGATATTGTCTGTTGCTCCATGACTTCATGAATAGCAGTTCTGTCTGCGTCTAACATTTTATCAAACTCATCAATACAGCATATACCCTGATCAGCCAAAACCAGTGCCCCTCCTTCTAGGGTCATTTCTCCTGTGAGAGGATCCTTCATGACTGCAGCTGTGAGCCCAACACCTGATGACCCACGCCCCGTGGTATATTGGCCTTAAATAATTACCAGGTTATCAGTTGATATGCAAGATGGTTGGAGTTTAATTTTTTTTTAACAGAGTATCATTTTATAACATCAAAACCTAAGAACACAAGTTTAATTACTAAACTAACATCTCTAAACATAGGACAAAATAAAAGTATAATTTTTAAATTAACTTCTTACAACCTGGATAATAATGAAGTGTATTCATTAATTCATAACTCTTACTACTTGGAATGAAATGCAGAAATAATCATTATAGTTAACAGCCTGGGACAGAAATACAAGTATTATCATCAAGCTAACCCATAAAACCCCAGTATAAAATACAACGACGATCATCACATATAATTTAGAACAAAATACAATTATGGTTATTAAACTAATCCATTATAAAATGGAATGAAACAAGATACATCACTCATAACACATCACAATAGTACTAAATTTAAATTTTAGATTATACTTTAATCTACATTAGAAAATGTAGTTAAATTATGTATTTATCACCACGTAACTTACTACATGAGATAAACTCAGTTCACTAAGAACCATATGTAATGAATCATACTGGATAAAACCATTTGAGTTATTTCTAGCTTAGGAAGTAAGACTTGCTACTTTCTCTTTCAGCATGACAGAAAACAACTGTTTGTGGATAAACAAAGCCTTAGACATGACAGATCATTAATGATAAAGCTAGACTGATTATATAGTTTGTAACTGCAGACCTCAGCTAATCAAATGTGAGCGTCTTTTTTTTTTTAGTTCACCTTGTAGTTGCAGAGTAGTTAACTAAACTACTCTTGTTCAAGTACGTTTGAGTTAATATACATCAATAAAACCATTTTAGTAATTTCCAGCTAGCTAGCAAAATTCTTCTATTTATCTTTGGCCATGACATCATACCATTCTGCATGGGTACACAAAATTCACTACAACACTTCAACCTTCTGCTTTCAAAAATATCCAATATGACCTTAAGTTTTATGTTTATTGGGACAAGTTTGTCTCTTTTACTTGCATGGCAGTAAATCAAACCAATTGTTTATTCAAGTGAATTGTTCGGGGTAATTAGCGAGCTATATCTTGTCCGTAAACAAAACAAAAGTACACATAGACTGACAAAATAAATACAAATATATTAATGCAGTGTAATGACTTAAGCTGATAACTAAAATTCATTTTTTTGCAATGTTGGTACTTAGGTGATTCACTTTTGAGGAAATAGAGCAGGTATTGTCAAGTATAATTACATTCACTGATAGATGAGAAGGAATTCCACTAAACATTTGTGTGATCTCTAAAACCTCCTAAATAAATATCAAATGTTTTTTTCAATAAAACTTTATACTTTATCTACCTTACCTCTATACTAAGTTGGTCAATTTGACTGATCTTGTTATTTTATCTAAGTTATAAATCCTTTATATCAAAATAAACCTTTAAAAACTACTTAAAACTTCAGATGTATTGTCACGTGATCAACGAGCTATGAAAATTCTCGACTTTGGTTTTCTGCATCTTCAATAATACAATGGTAGTTATGTAAAGGTACATCTAGAAAATAAGATACTTACATAACCTTTTGACTCACATATTTCAAAGTTCTCTGAATGAATACAGTTAACACAAGTAATAAATTTTTCCAGCCCTTAACAAGTGCCACGCCCACCTTCAATAGATTTGTTTGAGCTTTATAGCTGACATGTAGATGCTACATACCTATGTGTATACTCATTTTAAGCTATAATCTAACTATGGTTATTTTAAAATTAGCACCAAGTTGTCATCATGGAGTATATGAAACTGACTGTGGTATTGTTAGCAGCCTGATCGGTTGTTTCATACATAAACATGTTATAGTTAGAGATACAGTTTCAATTGTATTTAGGTCTTGCTATTATATTTTAGTTAATTATGTTTTAAAATGCATACTTAAGAGAGTTAAACATTTATAAATATACATTATATTTTGCACCCACTCTCAAGGCTTACGTTAGTGTGCACTGAATGAAAATTTTGCCCAAGGGGCTGCACATGTCTCGAGGGCACCGATGACTTGTGTCGAGATGAATAATAAGTGGTAAAGGACAAGAAAAGAAAACATTAAAAATTAATTATATGTGAAAAGGAAGAGACCCGAAATTACGAATTTAATAAAAGCAAAATCTTTAAAGATATTCTACAAAAAATTTAAAGGTGTGTACTTTTGTTCTATTTTATTGTTTTAATCATTTCATTACATTGTACTTGATGATAATAGCTAGAGTTAGTGATATGGTAGAGAAAATGAATATATATACATTTACCTTGAAAAAACTTTTGATATACATTTAGGAGGTTTTAGAGATTATGAAATGAAATATGAAACGTTTAGATGAAGAAAAGTATTTTTATACTTAAAATGAAAATCACCTTGCACTTGAACTATTCAATTTGAGTGCAAATACCTACAATATTTCATGTCATTCTTTGTGTACAAGATACTAATAAACTTTAACAAGATCTTACCAGTTTTTGTGAGGAACACACAGTTACTGTATTTTTGTTGTATAAATGTTCTTCTCTAATCGAGCAGATGGTAATCACATCTGTCCATACTGAAAAGGTTAAACTTGTAACAGTATACATCTGCTTATATTTAAATTTTATTGCCCTTTAAACAATGTCTAACTAATATTCTCACCACAAAAGTTGTAAATAACAATGTAATATAATATGTCATTTGATAGATTAAAACCATGGCTTTCTGTTGTTTATAAATAATATAGTATTAAACATCAAAGATAACTATTGGCAATTTCTGAAAGAGAGGATGTGACAAGTAGGCATAACAAGAGGGGGTCTGATTTTCCATTTTATGGCTCTGTAACCAAATAAAATTAAAAACTAAAAATGATGCTTTGCCTGAGCAATGACAAGATTATGATGAGTAAATTACATTAAACTTTATACTTCATGGAGAGGTGGTAAATAAATTATAGAAGAGAGGGATACCTAGAGAGCAAATGTCATAATTCTTATTCTAGGGGAATTCAGGAATTTTTAAAAATTGTTTTATAAAATTAAAAACTTACAACTTACATAATATTAAGATTTATTTTTTTACCATGATAAGAAAGAAGTTTAACTACATTTTGAATGTAACTCACTAAAACCTCATGACATTAGCAGAAAAAGATGGCCATAAAGAAAATTTTAATCTGTAGGCCTATCTAACCAGACATTTCCGAGTGATTCTGAAAAGTATTGCCCTTCTTTGAGATACAAACTATTTACCAAAAAGGTTGACAATTCTCTGGCTACTAGCTTTTACACTTTATTAGTTTAATTAATAAAACATTTGATTTCATCAAATTGTGATTTAAAGACAGAACTAGTCAAAACCTTGTGTAGTGTCAGTGAATTGTAAGTTAGATTATTTAGTGTTTTAGTATCAGTGAAGTACATTATTTTAAATTTACATTAGGTTTACATATTTTAGAAAGCAAACAAAAATAAGAAGTTTAATTTTATGTTATTTGAAGAATAGAACTGTTAGGGCTATTTCACCACATTTTTCTAACATTAATCAATACAAGCTTTGTTTTGATTGTGACTTGCTGGAGAAGTTGAATTTTATACAGATGGAACATGGTAAAGCTGGTGCCTGAGGTTTAACTTGGAAAGCTTCCTCTAATTTTCATATTTTCACCAAATATATTCAATCATTACAAAACCTAATGTAAGTTTTTTTTGTTTTTTGTTTACCTTGGTAAGGACCCTTTGCCTTGTACCCTGCTCGTGTGTTAAGTGGATGAATACCTTCAAAACATACCATGGAGATGTCATAGTTCTCCTTATTAATGCATTTTTGGCAGCATTCATTTGTCATGGACTTTATGTCATAATTTTGAAAACACAGAAAGGCACAGGCAGTTAGTTACACACTCAGTGGTTTTAAAGGTAAAAAAAAACACGTGGCAATTCAGTAAAATTTGGTGCTCAGTGAATTCTCCACAATGGAGTCTAACAAGTAAATGTGACTTCAGGATTTTGCAGACACAGTTACCATATCCAAACATATAACAACAGACAGGGAGGGTCCAATGAAAGTGTTCAATTGAACCTAAGATGGCACTTCATAGTCCCCTGCTTATAGGAATTCAAAGCCAAAGTTAAACCTGGCATTATACCCAGCTCAGGTAGCACCCATCTGTCAGGAGTCTCTCCACCCCTACATGTGGGTGGATGTTTGGATCCCAGAAGTACATTGCACAAAGAAGAACCTTCCTTGGAAAGACCCTTCATCACAAAGAAAAATCCACACTGAACAGTGATATAATATTTAAACTAACCCTGATGAAGCTAATAACACTGCTTTTCATGCAAGTTAAAATCAAAGTTCACATCAAACTCAGCCTAAGCTACTTAACCTCAAATAATGCCATATATTAGTTTGAATAGTCTATTAAATTCAGTGTATAACTATTGAGGAAGAGTAAGATAAAAATAAACTACCATCTGATTAAAACTTCTTCAGTTATCTGTTAAGTTTTCACAACATAAATTGTTTGCACCAACACTTGGAGTATTTCTAAAATCTTACTTCGAGGAGCAAGCCTGTCAATGTATGATAGCAACTGAGACTTAGCAACACCAGGGTCACCCATCAAACAGATGTTGATAGTTCCTGAAAATATAATTTAATTTTAAATGGCATTATCAACACAAGTAAGCTAAAACAGTGTAATAACTAAAAATGGAAAAATAATTAAGATAGTTCTTTAAGATAAAATGCTTACCACATTCTCCCTATATCTTATAGCTGTTTTAATTACTTTTACATTTTTATATAAGCAAACTTAACTTCAATTTATGCATGTTTCTACAAGACACTGCAAATTAAACTATTATCAAATTTCTATGCAATGTACCATTTTGCTCTCTATGAGGCCTGTGAGAAAAGTATCCGACCTTATTTTTTTTTGCGATAACCTGATGGATTTGAATGAAGCGCGCTTGCATGAGCCGACCTTGAACCTTCGTGCACATGCGTGAATTTTTTCCCGTTTGTTGATTGCGTCAGTTGTTAGCAAGCAGCCATTGAGTGAGGTAGTGTGTAGTGCTCTCGTCAGTTTTTCATTGCAAGGAAAATGACAGAACGACTGGAGCAGCGCTACTGCATCAAATTTTGCCAGAAACTGGGCAACAGCCAGGTGGAAACCATTCGGAAGATTCAGACGGCTTTCGGTGACAATGCTATGGGCATCACACAGATTAAGGAGTGGTACAACCGGTTTAAAGACGGCCGCACAACGGTGGAGAGCGAGCCACGCTACGGTCGGCCATCAGCATGCCGAAATGACCAGGTCATTGCCAAAGTGAACGCTATGGTGATGCGGGACCATCGTGTGACTATCCGAGAAATTGGGGAAGAGGTGGGCATCAGCACTTTTTCGGCACATTCCATTATGACCGAAGATTTGGCTATGAAAAGAGTGGCGGCGAAATTCATGCCGAAGCTGCTTACGGCGGAGCAAAAGGAACTTCGTGTTGAAGTCTCACAGGACATGCTGGACTCCACAAACAGTGACCCCGACTTCATGAACACCATAATCACTGGTGACGAGTCTTGGGTGTACGGGTACGACCCGGAAACCAAATCCCAGTCGTCACAGTGGAAGCATTCCACGTCACCAAGACCAAAGAAGGCCCGCCAAGTGCGCAGCAACGTCAAAGTGATGCTGG
>NW_013668626.1:108618-119752 GCF_000517525.1 Limulus polyphemus | reverse complement strand
TATTATTATGTCATGTTGCTTGAACCTTCTAATTTTTTCTTGTTTTAATTTAGTATTATTGCATCATAAAATACTTGTAGTGTGTAGATCATTCTAGGCCTCTGTCAATTTATAATATATATATATATGCATCCTAAATGTAGTTTGAGTTAGTTAGTTAGATAGATAGTTAGATCTAGACTGTGTGATTGTGTCAAAATGTAAAATATATATATTCTTCTTTTTTGATTAGTTTTTGTTATAATAAGAGTTAAAAGCATGTGATTGTAGGAAGCTTTGTTAATAATTCATTGATGTTGAGACAATCGAACGTCATGTGCAATACACTGCCGTCGAGAATATGGAAGGTGGACATACGATTAAGTGATAAAGATATAAATAGTGTGAGATGAGCAAAAACAGAGGAAAGTTACAGGCCAAGGAAAGTTTCGACATGAAGTTAACAACCGTAGAAGTAATAGGCCTAAGGATTGACATAGGCCTACCGTTTAATATGTTAGAGTAAGTCTAACAGTAGATAATAAGAAGAATTATTCCATCAAAAGCGTGGTTCTAAAGTAACTGAATCAGCCTGAGTGCACTTTGACAAAAGGAACAGAAGATACTTAGAAAAAAGAAGACCAAACGATTACGGTAACTCATGCCACAATTGTAAATGAATCACACACAGAATACTAGTGCAATAGTAATAGAGAAGATAGTTTGGCTTGTCAACTGAAATTTTTAAGTAACTGAATAGATCTAAGTGGAATTTTAACAAAAAGAAGAGAACTACATACACAGTGTTTAATAATATGCCTATAATCTCTAAAGTGTGAAGAATTTGTTGTACATACATTTAACTGTTCCAAATATATTTATTATTTTGAAAACAAGTGAAGAGTGTGGTGTTTAATTATCATTGAATTTATTGCTAACAAGTCAGAGACACCTACTGTATATATTTATACTATTAACAAATACAAGTAAAAGCCTTTTATTTTGACAATTGGCAATCCATACTTTAATAGTATAAAAGTTTTAAGTTCTTAATTCTACAAGAAAATATTAGTAGTCGACTATGCAACACGCTATCCAGAAGCAATAGCACTGGCAAAGATAGAGACAGAGAGAGAGTAGCAGAAGCCCTCCTGGAGATATTTTGCAGAGTAGGCTTTCCAAGAGAAATCCTGAGTAAAAGAGGGACACAGTTTACTTCAGAACTGATGCAAGAAGTGTGCAGACTTGTCAGTACTCAGCAACTCTTTACAACCCCGTACAATCTTAAATGTAATGGACTTTGTGAGAGAGTCAATGGAGTTTTAAAGAGTATGCTAAAGAAGATGTGCCAAGAGAGACCATATGACTGGGACAGGTACTTGTAGGCAGTTTTATTTGCTTATCAAGATGTCCCACAAGCACGTACAGGATTTTCATCCTTCGAGTTACTGCATGGAAGAACAGTACAAGGTCCGATGCAAATATTGAAAAAGCTATGGACGGGAGAAGAAGAGTCAGAAGTAAGGAACACATACCAGTACGTGTTGGACCTCAGAAACTGACTGAAGGAGACCTTTCAACTCACTTGACAGAGTTTGTATGCAGCTAAAGGCAATCAGAAGCATTTCTATAACAAGGAGGCCAAGGATAGACATTTCAAGGTTGGACAAAAGGTCTTAGTTCTGCTTCCCACAGACCACAACAAACTCACCCTGCAGTGGAAAGGACCTTTTGAAGTACAGGAAGTACTTAACAGAATGGACTACAAGGTGAATGTGAAGACCAAGATATACCATGCCAATCTGTTGAAGAAGTATTTTGGGATAGAAGAAGACCTAACGGATGCAGCTATTGAAACAGAGATGGATGTTGCAGGTGTAGCAGTCATAGATGCAGAACTATAAGATAGAAACTTTGTCTTAGAAAATGAGGACCACTAGGTAAAGATGAGACATACAAAGATGTCAATACCAGCAAAGAACTGACTGGCAAGAAAAATAAAAGCAATACAAGACCTACTGTGCCAGTACACAGATAAACCAGGAAAGACAGACTTTGTCCAACACAATATCGAGACCACAACCAGGGATCCAGTCAAAGTGAAGCTCTATCAGATGCCTTATGTTGTGAGAGACTTTATAAAGCAAGAATTAGAGACAATGTCAGAAGCTGGAATCATCAACCTTGAAATTCAGCCTACTGTTCACCAGTTGTAATTTTGAAGAAGAGGGATAGATCAAACCGTTTCTGCAAAGACTTCCGGAAGCTGAGCCTCGTGACAAAGTCTGACTCCAAACCTATGGGCAACTTAGAGGCCATCATGGCAAAACTAGATGGGGCTAGGTTCTTTTCAAAGATCAACCTTAGTAAAGGTTATTGGCAAATCCCAATTGAAATGGGATCTGAAGAGAAGACAGCATTTGTGATACAAGATGGATGTTACCAATTTAAGCAGATGCCATTTAGGTTAGTCAACTCAGCAGCAACATTCAATTGCATGATGAGGAAAAGGATGCGCACCACCACCACCAACATCGAGCACTATATGGATGACATTCTGACGCACACACTGTAAGATGGGAAGACCACCTGAAGAGACTTAGACAATTGTTCCGGTGAGTGAGGGCAGCAGGCCTCACCATCAGACCATCCAAGTGTTACATTGGATATTCTGTGCTGGAGTTTATTGGACATAAAGTGGGAGACCGACACATAGCCATCGAAAAGAAAAAGATAATCCGCATACAAAATACACCAGCTCCAATGACCAAGTAGCAAATCAGATCCTTCCTAAGGTTAGCAGGATACTACAGGAAATTCATCCCAAATTATGCTGAAATTACTGCACCATTGTCTGACCTGACCAAGAAAGGCTTGCTCAACAAGGTGACGTGGGAACAACACCAGATGACATTACAGAAATTAAAGAACATGTTGGGAAGCTCACCAATTCTTAGAATGCCAGACTTCAACAAACCACTCATTGTTCAGGCTGATGCTTCAGACATTGGAATTGGGGCAGTACTCTTACAAGAACATGAAGATGGACTGTTTCCAGTAACATATACAAGTAAAAAGCTGTTAAATAGTGAAAAGAACTACTCTGTGATTGAACGAGTATCAGACCATCAACCACTTGCATATTCAGACGTGCAAGATTGACAGTGCGAGGATCATGAGGTGAGCAGTGTACCTTCAGACTTTGTGGATGAACTAAGAACAGTCTTTGTATACAGTAAAAAAAAAAAAGAAAGAAAAAATTGTAAATATATATCTTGAAGAGGGGTTTATGTCATGATATAAAAGACTGTTTAGTTTAGAAATTATTGATTAATTTATTTTTGTGAGTGAATATTGTATTACTATTAACTAAGATTTTATGCTATTTTAATTGTTATAACATAAACAAAAAGTAGTTTAATATAATTTTTAAAGTAAGACACAAAAACCTTGTATCATGCACAGTAAAGGATACCCGTGACAATAGGGTTAAAGCTTTGGATACAATCGCAATAATCAACAGTGTAATGAACATTTGAATATATGTTTGAGCTGTTCTAATATATTATTTTAAAAGAAGTGGACTGTGTGCTGTTTGTTTATTGTTGAAATTTATTGCCAGCAAATCACAGACACCTACTGTAATGAATCCGGCCCATATATACATACATTAAAACCTGACACGATGCATTTATTGATTTTTTTTTAAAGTAGAACTACTTATTTGCTGAGAAACTTACCATTCTAAAAAAAATTTACTTTATGCGAATCATTTGGATACTTCTACTTCTTAAAGTCTATTTCACTTTCTGGGTTATGAGAAAGTCTAAATTAAGTAATTCAAGTCATATTTTAGACACCAATTGATGGGTGGCTTTTCTGTTACCTTCCTTTTATTTCCCTGAAGTTTGTTTATTTAGCACTGGTGAAAGTACTTGGTTTTGCTTGAGTTATTAGGTTGATACATTCTAGATGACTATATAAATGTGTGTATTCTGAACCTATTTTAGCATAGAACAATCAAAAATATTTTAAGCATATGTTTAAAAAATTAATAAAAGTATGATAATAATATTATTATAGATAACTATAGATGCCACTATACATCATGTTATCTAACCTATATAAAAGCCAGTGTATGTTGCATCATGACACACTTGATTTCTCGAAATAAAAGGAGTCATAAAAGCCAAAATGCATTTATCCAGACAGAATAGTTCATTTAATGTCTGCCCATTACGATTTTAGTGATAGGGGTTCAAGGGGGCCATGAAATTTGTAAGTGTAGTGAATGTTGGTATGATTTAAAGAAATTAATAAAATAAGCCTAAAGTAAAGACAGTGTGAGATAACCTAGCCTAGAACCAAGTGCATAAAATTTATTATGCAAGTAAATATATCAATTCAATTTAAATTTAATTATTTCTGAATTTAATCAACAGACTCTAAATTAAGAAATCAACAAATATTTTTTAAGTTTTGTAGTTCATACATTGCATTTTATACATTTAAGTATATAGACTAACAACAATATTAGGTTATACTTTTGTTGCAAAGCGACATGACATAAAAGCCATTGTCAAACTCATTGTTACCAAAATGCATTAACGTTTCTATATACTAGATTTTGTTATATAAGAAAAACATTTTTCTATGTGTTTTGCACTAGCTTACCTTATTAAAAAGATCACCATGAGCGCATGCATGTGGATAAGTAATAATACCCAGGTGTACACCCTCAGGGTACACTTAGTAGGTGTACAATTTCACACTGACACGTCCTTTTATTATTATAGATGATATCAGCATAGATGTAAACTGACTTCCACTTTGTTTTAAGTCATATTAAGCATAGTTTAAGTAGTGTTATGTTTCAGTTTTAAATGCAGTATCCAGTATTTTCAAATTGGACAATGGTGATCCTGTCAAGCTTTAAGTAGTTTGTGGTTACTTCATAATAATTAGCAGGTTGGTGAAGGTGAAAGACTTTCACTGTGCAGTATGGGGCTTTTTCTTTACTCAACATTAAACTGTCTGCATCAATTTAGACATTAAGAATATATGTATATTTATTTTCAGCTAAATCCAAATTCAGATCTACATTAAATGACATAACACAGTCACACACTCATACCCATTTCTGCAATGAAGTTTATGATTCAAATTCTTTGAGGCTGCTCTTAAGTACAAAGCAGGCACTTCATAAATGGGGACATAAGAAATCACAACCTTCCAGTATGAGCTTCAAAGTTGTTATATAATAAGCACACCTTAACATACCAAGTGTGCTAATTCCAACTTGCATTGCTAATTATGTTTTCATGGTGTGAATTAAATTTAAAATAAAGTTAATCATGATATGAAATTTCAAAAAAATAAGAAATTATTGCAATACGACTTGCATCGATTTTAAACAAATCATTACCTGGTTCAGAACGGGTTTACACTATTAGTATATAATACAATTTTTTATAACACGTCCTTCGTAGGCCTTCACCATTGAGGCATATTGCTACATTCCAGAGCTTATCAGGCCAGCTGGATTACAAAACACAATCTCTTGGAATAATATAGTACATGAGAAGATGTGTATTGCATATAATCCAAAAATTTCTTATTTTCAAATGGATGAGAATGTATATATAAACATTTTGGCATACAACCATTCACATTCATTCAAAGCCTAGAAATGACTAACCATTTCAAGCTAGAGTAGTGTTACTAATATCTCCTGCTTTATTCCTTACTCACAGTGGAAATATTAAACCATACTTCAATAAACTTAGTATAAACTTACTAAATAATGTCTAGTTACTGTTAAAACATTCATGTAATTTGATTTAGTACTTGTATCCTCTTTCAGATTGTTAAATTTTCAAAATTATCTTGTGAGACACTGCTTTGAGAAAACACTAGAAATGCTACCTATGGTTATAGAATTTCTATTATAGATCAGAAAGTTTAATTTTACACGACCAGTTAGTTTCCATATGTTTGATAATGATTCAAATATTTATTTCACTGATTGATATAGTCACCACTTCAAGCTATAAATAAAAAGATGTGGCTAAAACTGAGATAGATTTATTTGTGAACAATATTATTCTTCATCAAGATAAATTTGTTAACAAACAATTAGTCTGGTTTTAATAAATAACAGGTCATTTTAATTTTGTGTATTGTTTGAATAAAATAAAATGAACAGTAATGTTCAATAAAGAAGGAATATAGTCATTGAAATATATTGCCTTCACTTACAATACTTACTAAACCTAACTCAGTTTACTTGATATTTTGTCATACAAGAAAACTCCTGTAGCCTTCAAAAAAGATCTAATTTAACAAGAAAATATTTGCTGGAACTAATCAAACATTAAACAAAACTGTAAAAAATATTCTCCTACACATGGTTTGTTCAAGTTGTTGTAAACTTTCATTAGAATCTTTTGTTTACCTCTATAAGAATTCTTGGTTACCAATATGTTGAGCAACCATAAATTACTACTCAAATACATAGTTTACTCTATACTGACTTAAAAAGACAAACCTTCTCTATTTCATAATTTTTGGCTATTGGCTTTAGCTATTTTCAAAGCTAAGCTTCATTAGTAATTGTTCAACCACATGCTGTGACATCAATCATTATTCTATTTTCAAGAGAAGACAGTTTCTCAGCAAATAAATCCTATTCTTTGGTATGGATAGAAAAATTCTAAGTAAAATCAATGCACTGTTTACAGGTGAGACTCCTTGGGGCTGAGGAAAAATGCATTTTGGAACATCTAATTTCTATTTGAGAATTACACTAAATAAATGTTACAAAATAACACAACATCAATTATAAAATATTTCTGAGTTAAAAACTAATTGTTACAATGACATAACCAACAAAAAAGAAGTAGGATAAAAAAAGAAGAAAACCTGAACCATTATTAATAATTTCAAGGGATAGCTAAGTACTAATCAGGTTAACATAATGCTCTAACAAATTAGGTGTTCCATAACTGGTATGGTATTTTGATTCAAACCTCAGTCCTGATTTACTGCTAACATGGCATTATGGAAATCAGAGTAGGAGTATTAGATGTTAACACTAAGAGGTAGGTTGATCTAATAATTTCCAAAGTTCAGTGATCTCCAGGACAAAACAGATTAAGAAATACTAGATCTTATTTCATGATTGCCAGATTCTTGTGTGATTGGTCCAAAAAAGTTTTCTTAGCTCCAGCTGTGAAAAAACACCTGTTCTCCATATCGTGCATCATTGTCACAAGTTACTGTTTAATCCCACAAGTAAAACCAATGAAGAATTTCGTGTAAATTTGTCACATTCAGTTTTTCCTTACTATGAGGAATCTACTTGTACCTGCCTGAACCTTCTGCTTTAAATTATGTATTTATGAAATAAAATATATATCTATATCACCAATGAGCAAACGACATGGTTTTTCTTTGTACATACTTAGGATATGAAATCATTACCTTAAAATATGAATGTAGTACATATCACAGTTAAGTTATACACCTATAGATTTATTAAAATGATATTACTTTTACCATTATCTACACCTATCTAGCTTTCACTGTTTTAGATTTTTCAAACAAGCAGAAATGATAAGAAGCATTCAAAAATATTTTAAAGTTCATTTTCTAAATTTAAATTCTCCCTTGAACTTTATTGATCCCAAAAGATCAAAAAGTGTCTTTACACAGCTCTTAAATTGATAGTTTTCTTGTATCTTTCTATTAATAGTAACATTATAAGGTTATTTTATCTCAGATAAGAACTGCAAGTACAATTTGCTAGTCATATGTAAATCATTCAAACTGAAAATTACATTTATTTGGAAGCAAATGTAGAAACAAATTCATTTGAATTCAGTATCTTTTCTACATTGTAAACCACAGACACTTAGATGCCATGTTAGCAGTAAGTCAGGAGGACCCAGATTTGAATCAAAATAACATATCAGTTATGGAGAATCTAATTATGTTAATGTTAACTTGAATAGTACTTCACTTCAGCTTAGCTACTATCCCTAAATAAAAATTAACTATGTAAATCATTTTATTAGTATGACACTATCACGTATCACAAGTTGTGTTCACCTTTAACCGTGTCCTTTAACAAAGTATTTTTCATGCAAACTAAATTAAGTTGAATATGCAAATAACTTTCATAAAATACTTCAACTGATAACGGATTTTGCTCTCAGACTTTGTTTTGAGTTATCTATTCAGACCACACACTTATGAGCTTTCAGAAGTTTTGGACTCACTAAACTTGTTGGTTCAAGAATCTTACCCATCACATTAATAATAAATGAATGTTTTTGCAAGTACAAACAAACTAAAAACTACAGTTACAAAACTTGAAACATTTGACATTTGTTTGTGATAGCTAAAACTCCTGTCTCAGACTAATTAAGAACAAATCTAGAAGATTTCTAAAATGCTAAATTTTGAATTATTTCAAAACATGAAACTCAATAACCCTACCACTATTGGAGAACAGATATTTCTTCTTCAGGGATAAATGGATTAAATCTTGAAAAGATAAACTCCAAAAGAGCAATCTAATTTCATTTGATGTAATATTTAATAAGTTGTCATTCTTATCCAAAATACCTTTCTTTATTAGAATATAATCTCCGAACTGATGTTTTTAATACAATAAAGTGAAGTACTTCCGTGAAGCACAAATTAAATATCCTTTATTTTATATCAATTGTTTTGTTGTTAAGCACAAAACTACAAATTGGGCTATCTGTACTATGCTCACCATGGGTATTGAAACCCAACTTTTAGTGGTATAAGGAATTAGTATAAATTTATTTTTTAAACATAAGACACTATTTTAAACAAATATTAACAGTTAACACTCTCTAGATTAAACTGTAATCACAACAAACCTCTTATTTTCATTCCAGTGGGATTTTTGTCCACACCTCCCACAAGCAGTAAAAGTAGTGCTTTTTTCACATCTTCGTGACCATAGATTTCTGGGGCAATACTGCAAGCTAACTTGTCGTAAAAGTCATCCTCTGGAATACAGTTGAGAATTAATCTCTCAAGAAAAAAAACTTAGGAATAACTTTCTTAATATAACTGATACTTAAAATATGTTACACAAAGACTTATTTTAATTTGATATTTGTTTATCTTAATCTTTAAGTAAAGTAGCTTTTGTGTATTTTAACAAAGACTTGAGATTATACGAGGCCTGTGAGGAAAGTATCCGACCTTTGGCCGGGGAATAAAAACTGGCATACCTGGAGCGTTGGAAACCTAATCACCCTCAAAGTAGTCTCCTTGGGACTCCACGCACTCCTCCCAGCAGTGCCGCCATTGTTGGAAGCATTCCGAGAAAGCCTCTTTCAAAATGGAGTTTAGCTCGGCTGTCGTTGCAGCCATAATGTCCTCTCTTGTCTGAAATCGCGTTCCTTTCAATGGCCTCTTGAGTTTGGGGAACAGCCAGAAGTCGCAAGGAGCCATATCAGGAGAGTAAGGAGCCTGTTGAACCACAGGAGTCTGGTTTTTCGCCAACAAAGTCTGAATCAAGTGCGAGGAATGTGCTGGAGCATTGTCATGATGGAGGCGCCAATTTCCTGTTGACCACAACTCCGGTCTCTTGCGCCACACAGCATCACGTAGGCGACGGAGGACAGTACGCACCACAGGGTCAAACAATCACCAAAGAGTACTACAGGTTGTTTGACCCTGTGGTGCGTACTCGTGGTGTACCACACCGCGGGAGTCAAAGAAAACAGTCAGCATCACTTTGACGTTGCTGCGCACTTGGCGGGCCTTCTTTGGTCTTGGTGACGTGGAATGCTTCCACTGTGACGACTGGGATTTGGTTTCCGGGTCGTACCCGTACACCCAAGACTCTTCACCAGTGATTATGGTGTTCATGAAGTCGGGGTCACTGTTTGTGGAGTCCAGCATGTCCTGTGAGACTTCAACACGAAGTTCCTTTTGCTCTGCCGTAAGCAGCTTCGGCACGAATTTTGCCGCCACTCTCTTCATAGCCAAATCTTCGGTCATAATGCCCACCTCTTCCGCAATTTCTCGGATGGTCACACGACGGTCCCGCATGAACATAGCGTTCACTTTGCAATGACCTGGTCATTTCGGCATGTTGATGGCCGACCGGAGCGTGGCTCGCTCTCCACCATTGTGTGGCTGTCTTTAAACCGGTTGTACCACTCCTTAATCTGTGTGATGCCCATAGCATCATCACCGAAAGCCGTCTGAATCTTCCGAATGGTTTCCACCTGGCTGTCGCCCAGTTTCTGGCAAAATTTGATGCAGTAGCGCTGCTCCAGTCGTTCCGTCATTTTCCTTGCAATGAAAAACCGACGAGAGCACTACACACTACCTCACTCAATGGCTGCTTGCCAACAACTGACGCAATCAACAAGCGGGAAAAATTCACGCATGCGCTCGAAGGTTCAAGGTCGGCTCATGCAAGCGCTCTTGATTCAAATCCATCAGGTTATCGCAAAAAAATAAGGTCGGATACTTTTCTCACAGGCCTCGTATAGTACACATTTAAAACATGTATAGACAGTTAGGTTTAATATTATTTATATATATTACACATTTAAAACATGTATAGACAGTTAGGTTTAATATTATTTCTATATTACACATTTAAAACATGTATAGACAGTTAGGTTTAATATTATTTATATACTATACATTTAAAACATGTATAGACAGTTAGGTTTAATATTATTTATATATTATACATTTAAAGACGTATAGACAGTTAGGTTTAATATTATTTATATATTACACATTTAAAACATGTATAGACAGTTAGGTTTAATATTATTTATATATTATACATTTAAAAGACGTATAAACAGATATGTAACATAATACATCATTTTACAGATTAAAACTTTGACTTTCTATTGGTTATAAATAACAGTATAAAAACATCAGAGAGAATTACTGGCAGTTTGTGAAAGAGAGGATGTGACAGGTGGGTGTTACAAGTGGGTGTTACAAGTAGATGTGACAAGTACACGTGACAAGTACATGTGACAGGTGGGTGTGACAAGTACATGTGACAGGTGGGTGTGACAAGTAGATGTGACAGGTGGGTGTGACAAGTACATGTGACAGGTGGGTGTTACAAGTGGTT
>NW_013668626.1:92944-107663 GCF_000517525.1 Limulus polyphemus | reverse complement strand
TAGACTAATAACATGCAAAAAGTAGACAAATTCATTTACTTCTAAAAATTTTCCTGGCTTTCTAACTATGCAACAAGAGCCGTTAGAAATTCATCCAAGTTGGTCGTTAACTTTCTCATGGAAACGATGTTGCTACTCAGAGTGTCATTGATGGTTATCTGTTCAAAACACAATGTTATACAATACATCATTTGATAGATGAAAACCTTGACTTTCTATTGGTTATAGGTAAGTTATATTGAAACATAAGAAATAACTATCAACGAATTGAGAAAGAGAGGATGTGACAGGTGGGTGTGGCAGGAGGGGTCTGATTTTCTATTTGATAGCTCTGTAACCAAACAAAATTGAAGGCTATAAAAATTATTGTCTGTATGAGCAATAACGATTTTTATAGAGAGTATTTTACATTTAATTTCGTACATTTTCGAGGAGTAATGGATAAAATAGGGATGATGACATGCTAAGACAAAATGTGTCACGTGTGTCACACTAGTGGAAATTCAGAATTTTTTTTATATATTCCCTTGTAGAATTAAGAACTTAAAACTTGTATACTATTAAACTATTGATTATTAACTAAGATTTTATGCTATTCTAATTGGTACAATATAAACAAAAAGTAGTTTAATAAAATTTTGAATGTAAGACACTAAAACCTTGTGTCATGCGCAGTAAAGTGTACCCGGGGAGAGAGGGTTAAAAGAAAAATGTTACCTGCAAGAAGTTTGACTTCTTCTTCAGAAAGTTCTCCTCCAAGCTCGTCATCTTCAGTTTTGTTCATCTTCACTAATCTCTGTAAAGACAATTATCAAATTGTTCTCTATAAAATAAAAAGTAACACTTTCTGTACAAATCCCACACATATAAGACAATTTCTTGATCAATTTGAATTATTATCATTTTACAATGTTCTTTAAAATACTCATGTTAAATTTAGCTAACATTTTAAAATTTAAGTCAATTTTGTATTATCAAGATATCCAACACATGCATATAGACAAAACTGGTACAATATGTTAACCTTTGGTTTCTATTACCCATGGAACTTTGTAGAGGGGGGAAAGTGAATGAAAATTTCTATAAGAGATTGTAACACTTTTTAACAATAAAATGAAGACTCTTTGAACACTTGACTAACCTCTGAAAACAGTCACAGGTATGTTAAAAATCAATAATTAAATGGTTATAATAGAGACAATTTGAAAACTTGCACATCTAATGTCCCTTTTTTACACCACATAAGGACTTCAAAGAAAAATATTGTTGAGTACAAAGTAATTTCTAAGTTGTTTTTAATTTTTCAAAATATACAAGACCAGATTAGACAAAGTAAGAAATGAAACAATCAGACAGCAGCTCAGAGTAAGACTAGTAATAAAACATAGAAAAGCAGAGATTGAAATAGTTCAATCACTTGGTGCAAATGAGCCTAAGACAACTACTAGCAAGAGAATATAACTTACAATTAACAGGAAACAGATGCAAAGGGGGGGTCTAAGAAAGCAATGGATCAATGATGTCAAAGAAACAGCTAAAAACACAAGGCTAAAAACTGATGAAATGTTACACCTTGCTCTGGAAAGACATCTGCATATACCATGATGCTAAAAGGCATAAATGAAGAAAATAAGAAACAAAGAAAAAAAACATGTATATAACTGACTAATAATTATTCCACCGTATATATATGTGTGTGTGTGTGTGTGTCCGTTAAAAAAAATCAACTCTTCAATTATCATAAACATCAAAACTTACATGTGCTTCTAAATAAGTATCTGACAAGAGACCAGCTGAAAGTTGTCGAAAGCCTGCCTTCACCATTGGAAGAAAAATACCAGTAATACTAACATGGTCACCAGGGAACACTTGTCGGGTCAGCTCACCACGAGCATAGACAGTCATTGAACGAGGTATGTTGCCCACTGGAACCTGGTCACTCTGATTAACAAACAAAACATTATTAAATACTATATATATATATATATTAGAACTAAGTTTAGTAAAAACTGAACAAGAAAAGTATTCCTTATCAATACTAGAGACAGACAATTAACATGATATAATATACTACTTACAAGCAGTGATTATAACGATTAGTGTCAAGTAACATTCAAACAGTCAAGTTATTGTTAAACTGATTAACCCTCTCTGCACAGGTATCTTTTACTGAGCATGTCACAAGGTGTTTAATGACTTACATTCAAAATTTAATTAAACTACTTTTTTATGTTATACAAATTAGTATAGCATAAAATCGTAGCTAATAATTCATATTTTCATTGTATATAAGTTTTAAGTTCTTAATTTTATAAGGCAATATTAAAATAAAATCCTGAATTTCCCCAAGTGTGAGGAATGTTACATTATTTTTTCTCTAGGCATCCTCTCTACTAATTTATTCACCACACATAAATAAGTATGAAATTTAACAATTACTCACTATAAAATCATCATTGCTCAGTCAAACCATAAATTTTATAGCCTTCAATCTTGTTTGGAAACAGAGACATCAAATAGAAAATCAGATCCCTCTTATCACAACCACCCGTCACATCCTCTCTTTCAGAATTTGTTAATAGTTCTCTCTGATAACTAATAATATATTATTTATAACCAATAGAAAGCCAAGGTTTTCATCTATCAAATGATGTATTATATTACATTGTTTTCTGAAAAGAGAATTGTCAATTTCTCTTAGTACAAGCTTCGTTCCCACGGGAAACATATCAACTAGCTTGGATGAATTAGTAACAGCTTTTGTTGCATAGTTAGAAAGCCAGAAAAACTGTGATAGTTATGGGACATTGCCTGCTTTTTGCATGTTATTATTCTATGTTCTTTGGTGCATTAATTAAATGAAAATTATTTAGTGCATTACTACCAATACTATAAAAAAAGTAGGGTTAAGTATCATTGACAGTCGACAGCAAAAAAAAAAGACCTGGGTAAGTACATAATTTGTTTTTCATGTGTATTCTTTACTTATTATTAAAGTAACCAAAATATAAAAATAGGTTAGTTAAAGTTAAATTAGGTAAAATAAATAATAATATAATAAAAATGTTTCAAGACACAGGTACACGAGCAATAGCTTGTGGGTAATGCAATTCGATAGCATAACATGAGCTCCATGTTCCCTATGTGATTTACAACTTATAATGGCATGAACAGTAGTTACACATGGTTCAAAGAGCAATAAAACAATAAAATTTAAGTATAAATAGATGTATACTGTTACAAGTTTAAAACTATTTAGTATAAACGAATGTAATTTCATGTTACAATTTGAAATCATTCTAGAAAGAAAAAAAGATCAACTTAAGATTTATTTTGATTTTTCTTGGTGGTTATGAGGTCCATTAAATTCACCAACCTTGTATTGAGTTAGGGCAGAGAAAATACATATAAAATATAAAGCTTTACTGAAAACAAACATTTGAAATGTATTTATGAAGTTTTAGACACTATGCAAATGAAATTTGAGATTTTTGAGATGAAGAAAAATATTTATAATCTTAACATGAAAATCACCTTGCACTCAGAGTAGTAAAAGAAAAAGACTTGATATATTCACAGACAAATCTTTTTTAGTTTATTAAAAATACTTCACTAAAAATCTGATTTTCTGTATGTGAAAGACTTATTTATAATGTTTACCTAAATTCTGTCAACTTTTGTTAAGATATACATACTATATTAAAAGTTAGTAGTATCAAAATTATAACAACTTTAAACAAGTACAAAGTGGGCACGTGGTCAGTCAACAATTTGACCGAGCCTGTGTTGAGAGAGTTAATGGCACGAAACTAGTCAACTAATCAAAATTAGTGTTTCTGATTATTACTGTTACCAATTATTCCAACTATCAAAGTCTAATGTAGGAATAATTGATTAATTGAATGGAATAGGTTAATAAGCTCAGTGATTAATCAATTAAGAAATTCCACTCATTTTCCAGCTCTAATTGACACACAAGTATTTTCTCAGTAAACTTTTCAATATATTTAAAGCAAAAAACATTTTTATATTAATAATCTTAAAATGCATAATCATCAAAGTGTAATTTATGCTGCAAACAAAAATCTTCCTGTCTAAAAATTATTCATCTAGTAAATTTTAAATTCACTCTGAAGTTAAAACAAATCATCTACAAAATAAATAATGCTTACATGTTCTTGAATCTTAACTTCTTGAAACTTCATAAACTTTGAACCTCGAGTCTGAAGGTAGAGTCTCCCTCCTGATTTGTTAACACTACAATCCTGGCTAGGGCACATGATTAGTGGCATGAATGAAGGACCTGTTATCTAGGGAGAGAATAAAAAAAAGGTTTCATGCATATAAACCCCCCATACTGCTGAGGTGTGTTAATTTCTATTGTAACAGGTATTGTGAAATACCAAAAAATTTACAGTAATTTCAATCACCTTATTTTGAACTGGCTCACTGAAAGTTTCAATAAATACAGTGCATAATAATAATATTTCAAACATGTTTGTCAAATACTGCTGTCAACAAGAAAACAGTTATAAATAAGATTAAAATTATCATCAGTCGTGATACTGTTTCCATACCTGCTGCTTCTCTAAAAATACGTTTGTAACAAACAAGATAACCCTAAAATGGCTTTATTCGTTCATAGTAGATTCTTAATGTTGAAATTATGCTTCTTTAAACCTATATGGGTATTCTTCAGGTCTTGACGTTAAGTATACTTTGATAACCAAGATGTTACTGTTCAAACAACAAATACAAATCACTTCACACATACACACAAAAAAACATACATTAAGACAACAAGAATTATTAATTATAGATATTGCTCTAAAAACACCCACTACACATAACAGTTTATATAAAATTAAATAAACCCTAACCTAATCTTATGGACTTCAAAAACGTCAACAACAAATTAGTGGGTATAAATGCAAAACAATGAACCTAGTTCAACTTTCAAAAAGTAGAAAATAATCAACCAAAACATACAGGCTGGTATGTTTCTGCTCCACATTGGTCACAGGTATATGTTGCAACAGACATCACTGGTTTAACTTCTGTTGCTCTAGTAACAATGCCTTTCACTAACACCAATTTCCCTATGTGTCGAGCTTTCACATGACGTATGGAAAGGTGTTTTTGCTGAGACGGACTTTTGAAATAGACTTCACTAGAAAGAAATAATATTACATACACTTATGTACACTTAGTTATACCCATACACAGTTAAATTTTACAAGCAAGATACTATATAAAGAACGTTATCATATTACCAATTGACAAATGCTACAGAAAAACTATAACAAGTTTTTGTCACAAGACAAAACTCAACAAAAACAGTTTAAAAAACAATTTCTACATCAACATAAACATTCTTCTGTAACTGGTGTGAGTGTGAGTCTGTTTGTTGAAATATTATGTACACATTTATAGAGTACATTATTACTTTTTTTTCTTTGGTATCTATGCTAATCTCAACATCAATTGCAATCACTGTGTTAAATTTACTACTTGGATAATAAGAATTATTTTTTAACTGATACAAATAAAAAACATTTTACTATCACACACTCACTATCTCCTGATAAGCTCTGGAGGATATTTGTTTCGAGGATCTCGAGTCTCTCCAGGTTTGTGATTCCGTTGCTCCATTAGAATTCGATGTTCAATGTAAACATCAAGTGAGTCTTTAGCTATGACCTATATATCAACAAGTTAGTGAAAAAAATTTAAGCATAAAATTGAGAAATTTATTTCCTAATAAACATCTTTTTCATTTCATTATACATGGATTTCATTACTGACTAACGTTAATGGGTATTGGCTGTAATTTAAAAATTAACATTCTGTATTAATAAAAGGTTCTCATAGTCATAAGTTCAAATTTTGCCAGTTTCAAGCAAGACAGAAATTCAGTTGAGAGGCAGAGTTAATATAGTATTGAAGATAGTGCTAACTAAACATCTAAATCTTATAAGAGAAATAGTACTAAAAATGTTGACAACTCGTTAAAAAAAACAGCTGCTACACATATACTAACCTTAATTAGGAATGCCAGCCTAAAAAAACACAAATCTGAGCAAAAAAAAGGAACAGTATAATTTCTACATTCACTTTCCTGCCTTGAGTGGTGCTGAAATCTGGAGTAAAGCACACAAAATGCATGATTTTCACTTATTTTGGAAAATTTAATGCATGTTGGCAGCATATTCACTTACATTTTTTGGCAAGAGTTCTGTATTAGTATACCAATTTTAATTATTGTGGATAATGTTAAGTGATTAGCTCAATATGATAAATTAATTAAGAGCATTTATTACATCAATTACTGTCATGTTAAATATTCAATAATGTTTGAATCAATGTCACGAAAATAATAAACTTGTAGAAATTAGTGTTTCTGATTATTTTAAATAACCAAGGTTTGTGTGAGAATAACTGATTTGAATGCACTTGAATACTAAGTTCAATGATTAAATTATTATTAAAATTCCACTAATTATTCAGCTGTAGTTGTGTCTATGTTTTATTGTCTCCGCAAAGAGACACTGTTTTTCTATTGTTTCTTCTTCCAAATGCTTTTCAATCAACTGCCATTCCTTCATTTCTCGACAGAGTTATACCATGGTCCAATACACCTTTTTCAGTTTTTGATTTTAGGCCTTTTTAAGGATTTTATGGGGTCAAAACCCAAAAATGTATATTTTGGGCTCCTGTGCAGTCATATTTACAGCAACTAAGATGAAAATCAGTACAAATACAAATTGTCACGTACACAACATAATGACATACAAAAAAGTTGGATTTGCCCATTTTGAGTCTTTATGGGAAGGTCAGAGCTCACAAAAAAAAGCATAATTGTGGGGTTTTGGGTCAATTACTCAACCATATTTTGACTAATGTACATAGGATTCGATACAAATATACTTTTATATGGCCCCATAAATAAATATACATACAAAAATGTGGGATATGCTCATATTTGGTCTTTGGAAGGGGGTGGAGGTCAAAAAGGTTAAATATACCTATGGGTATTGTTTCAACAGCAAATTTTTGGGTTTATTCATTTTCAGTTTTCTTTTTTGTGAGAATGGTGTCCCAATAAGGAATTCTTTGCCCATTGCTATTTTAGACACATTCTTGACAAGATGGCTTTCACTTCAACATCCTACCGTTGAGAATAGCATAATTATCACACATTCTGGTTGGCCAATATTTTACTCAGTGTTAAAACAGTTCAGCTTCAGAAATACAAAAACTTAATGACTATGATCTTAACAGTGTCAATGCTTCATTTCACCTCCTTAACAAACTTATCAGATCTTGTTATTGTTATACTAAATCTACAAAACATAATAAAATTAGGAATTTAAATGGCATAATTTCAGTTAAAAATCCAAATTCCATCAAAATAAGAACATATGGCATCTCTGTTGCAGAGACATAAACCTCTAAGAAATTTTATATTCTGTATTAGTAAATTACAAAATAACCAAAAGCCACGAATATTAATTACCAGCAAAGAAATTATATTAATTTACATTACCTCTTTTTCTTTATAGTCAGGAAGCATATCATATACTGCATCAGCAAACAGACTGGAATATCGCCGAGCATTTTCTGTTATGGCATCTGCCAACTCAGGGTCATGATCATTCACATCATCGAGGTCAATGGTCAAAGACACTTGTTCTCTGTGAGCTAGCTTAATCTTCACGAAACAAAGATAAATAAAATGTTATTAGAATAAACAGTACACCAACAATTTAACTAAAACAAAGACATATTTTTAAAATCCACAGAAGTTACAACTGATCCTCTGAACTCTTGTAATAGTTACAACAGCATATTTTCTGCAAATCTCTCTATACATACACACACACACACACACAATACTTCTGCAACTACTCCTCTCTTGTTAATATATACTACCCACAGCAACCAAGTCTTTGAAATCCATATAGTTGACACCAGGGCTTTTCTTATGAACAGTGTTAATAAGTTTTCTTATTTTATACACAGGGTGTTTCAAAATGTAGCAATCACCTGGAAGTTTTACTACCAAAATTCAATTACAAGTGTTCACCATTATTTGCTTTAACAAGTGCCATATTGTTTCAGATCTAAAAAATGAAAGAAACCAATATATTATTAACTGATTTCTAACATTTGACACATCCTGTAGCATCTGAATGATTTAACCAATGACGAATTAGGCCTAGAAAGTTGTATATTATGAATACTGTACTAACTTACAAAAATACACATACTTATAGTTCACATGTGAGTCATGCTAAATAAGGAGTAGGCTTAAGCATTCATTCAGAAAGAAATCCAATAAATTGGATTTCTAAAGATCAATAGTCTTTGAAAATCTAATTAATGAGTTACTGTTCATGACTTGTATCAAGTGATTAATTAATGAATTATAACAGTTTCTACTCCATATATTTACATTTTAAAATTTGAGAGTGGAAGGGCTTCTCTAGTAGGTTTGACAAATATATTGACATCTGAGCAAATAAAAAAAGTAGTAAGTTGGGTTCAAATTTCAGATTCTTGTTTTTAATTATGCATTCCTAATTGAAAACTGCAACAGACTATTCTAGAAGTTAGAAAATTCTGAAAAAAGAATTTGGAGCTATGACTAGGCACATGACACAGAAAATTAAAGCTTGAATTTTTTTCTTTTACAAATTAAGAAGTCAAAACTTGGATAATATAAAAATGTTAATTATAAACTATTTTTATATTACATTTATTCACACACATGTTAATGATAAAGTTGTTGAAATAAATTATGAATGTACACTAGATTATAATGTGCACTTTGACCTGGTTGTATGGAAAAGGTTAAACAGCTTGTCTGCTAAATGATTAAGAAGAAATTAGTGACATCAGTGCTATATATTTTTTAAATCCCATATAAGTACAGGTTTACCGTGGTGAATGAAAGACAACAAAAACACCATCCATGTTTCAAAGGTACTTTAGAATACAGTGCTTGCAAGTAAATACAAGATTATTAAAATATATTCACTAAATCAAGAATATAAATCTTCCTTGCCTATTAAAACCAGATTAATTTCCAACTGTCTCACAATGTAAATGATAATGTCTTAATCTTCCATCTGGTTGTTTTATAATAAAAAAACACCAATATTACCTAAATTATTTCCTGCTCAATCCTCATCATGAATCCACCAGTTGTTTTCAACATTAGATGCACATTCCAAGACCAGAAATATAAGCTTTTAATTTTTAAGCAATTTGTAAAATGTTAGGTATTCTATTGGACTATATTAGGACTTTTAGGGCTGCTGAAGACACTGTATTCATTGAGAATGCATATCACTTACTTACCATCAAAATTACAGAAATTAAAAAAATAAGTGATTTAAAAATATATTTTATGATTTGTTTAATATATATAAATTAAAACAGCTTACAGCAGGTTCTATAATCAAACAGAACCACCTGTTAAAGTTTCTCCTTACGAGTGATAAACAAGTACTGTATCTGAAGGGGGTTGGATTGTAGGGTGGCTGAATGAAAAAAAAAAAAAAGCAGTTATTAATGCAATATATTTAAATAGGACCTTTGTTACAAGTAATATACTTCACGGGTCAATGATTGGGTTTTGTTTTCTATTTATATTCATAATACTGATAGGGGCATGTTTTGTAAATTACAAAAGTTTGCTGATGACATTAAACTGTTAGGTATTTCCATTGGTACTGAGGCTGTTGAGGTAGAACAGAATGACTTGTATCAATTGTAAGTTTAGTTTCTCATAAATTAAGTGTTGTATCTTGGAGACAATAAAACATGACAAATTTAAGAATTGGAAAAGACAGACTAGACTCCAATTAAGACAGCAAGATGAATATATCATAGCCAAGTTACAACTGACCATAGTGTAGACCAGCAGTTTACAAGAAATTAAGTTAAAAACAAAGGGTGCATTTGAATGTTTACCTTTTCTCAGTGGCAGATGCACATGAACGTCTTTACAGACTGAATGATTCTTTTTGTGTCCATAATATTATGCTATAATAATTCTACTAGGCCTATTTTAGCTTGAAATTAAAACAAAGAAAATATATCTTACACTATACTTGCAGGTCTAACAAGTAAACTATGATATACCTATTTCACAGACGAAATTTGAAATTTAACTTTTGACAGTTTCATGGAACCCTGTGCATCAGTGTTTCGTACATTGTTATTGCATGTATGATGATAATTTTAAGTATCTTAATATATATTACACCTTTAAACAGAAAATCCATTCCTTTCTCTCTTACTACACTGAGATATAACACTTTGCTTTAACAATTTCTTCTGCTACAGTTATTTCAAGTTTAAGATTGCATTCCATTTCAAACACAACACACAATTTTCAAGCAATATTCAAGGGTATACCATAATACATTTTCAAAAAAGAGCAGTTAGCAACAATGAATATTAGTTATATTTTGAATCTTACATCTAACTTAAGTTACAGATAATACTTTAAGGTTTTTGTTATGTCATAAAATATGTACATTAATCTTTTGAACTAGATACTTGCTGATTAGAACACCATGCCTACACAGTAACTGAATACTAAAATACTAACCATTTAATTAACTCACTATGAATCCTAATTATCTCTTGTTTCTACCTACCAAAGATTTTTCTAACACACACACATATATGTACAATTAAAAATAAAATAAAAATCTTTCAACATTCTAGGTCTAGTTTTAATACATGTTTATGTCAATCAAAACTACACCCAATTTTTAAACAATTCTACATATTCATATGAAACAAAACTGAATATCTGTATATCTTATAACTTTTAAAAAGATAATAATATATTATGTAGAACAGTATTTAACATGGTTCATTTTGTTTTCCACACTTTACTTACACAAATTTTTAAACAAGAAATCAACTTCCAAACCTTAAAATTATTTTTAAAAACTTGTATTTTATGTCCTTAGAACCACACCAGCATATAAAATTCAAAAAGCATTATTCGACAGAATATTCTATGCCATGTAGCCTTTCAATTTCACTTAGGATTTTAAATACTCATGATGTAGATGAAACACAAATGTTTGTGGAATGATAATTTCAATTGAAAATAAAAATACAAACTGTTTTCGCATAGTTTTGTCTTGTTTAGAAACAATCTCAAATCAAATATTACATTAAAAGCATACAATCTCACACTAACCTAACCATAAACCTAATCTCCACTACTGTATAGTACAAAATTCACACCCAATGACTTAGTTACATTTAAAAATACCTTCTACGTGGACATCGCAATGCCACAATATAACAGCAGACGTGATTTCTGCACTAACAGAATCAGTTACACTAACTTGGTCAGTAAAAAACTTACCAACTGTCTTCCATACTTAAAGTCTTTTTTTCCCTTTTCTCCTTCTGTATAAAACTCTGCTAGAAATGTCTTGATTTTTTCTAAAATAAAAATACTTTACAATTTTAGTTTTTAAATATTGAATGACTAAACATTACAAATTACTGGCTATCACTTGATTACTTAACAAGAACAGTAATTTTAACATCAGGCGTTTTCCTTTTGTGAACTAACATTTTGAACCTTAGATCTAACTTAAATTAGTGATAATACATTTATTTTAAGTTCAACTTTGTTTTCACTAGGTTTACCTACAACTACAAATATGTTCTGCTGTCCTACTTTACAAACTGAGATAACCCAGTAACACTAACATTTACTAACAATAATATTCGGAATAAGTTTCTCGTCGCATTACCTTTGTCATCCACATAATCTCTTGTGGGCATTTTCAACTTCAAAGTTCACAGTTGGTTGTAGCGAAATTTAAAGACGTCGTTTACTATTATTCTAAGTTTTCCTTTGAAATATCAGTGAAACGGAAAACTAAGTTACAAAGACTGAAGTTAGTTACAAAAGCCACTACAGAAACATCAAAAGGTGAGTTACAAAAAAGGCGCGAATTAGATATATATCATATAGATAGAGGGCGATGTTCGTGTTTATGTCTAAAAAATTTTATATATTTAAATTTATTATTCTCTTTTAGAAAAATTTTATTTGTCACTCGAGATTTTTTCAGCCTCACTTTTACTACAGTTCTCATTTTTCATTTATGAGTGTTTTTTATTTCTTGATATTATTATATCACGGTGAACAATCCTCGAACTGATGTAAATTATAGAAATTTGAGGAGTTTTTAACTTAAAAGAAGGAGCAAAATAATAAAAACACATATATTTTTCGGTCATAAAATAGCCAATAAACTTTCCTCGTACATTCATAACTAAAACGAATATGTCCACTCATCTAACTTGATTTGAAGAAATGGAAAACAGAATAGGTTAATAAAATACTTTAAGCACATGATGTTAAGCACAAAGCCTGCAAAATAAGCTAACTGCACTCTATCCACCACCTGAAATCGAAACCCAGATTTTAGCATTTTAAGTGCGTGAACTTACCGCGCACCTAGAAGGGTACTTAAGCTTATAAAGCACTCCTTTAAGAAAGGGCTTTGAAAAAAGTCCAGGAAATAGCAATTCATATTTGTTGAGATAAAGTATCTTTTTGTTGTTGTTGTTGTTTAAACTAATTTTTATTCTTCGTCATGCTTTAAATTATTAGATTATATTAAATAGTGGTTTGTAAGTCTGTCATGGTATAACAGTTGTTTCACTAATCTACCAATTTAAAAAATGAAATTTATAAAGAACAAGCCACGTATTTATTGTGGTTTTTGTTATTATGTGACTTATGTTAGATGTATTTAGCAAAATGATGAACTGGTTAAAATTTGTATATGAAATTATGTGTCACATGTCCTAGTATTACAATCTGGAATTTTATTCTTTTTTGCGTAATGGTGACTAATATATAACGGATTCCACGAGTTCGAGCGAAAATTTATCTTCGGAATGACTGGAGATTCGATGATCTAGCATGTTGAGTGACAGATGTAGTGACTTCTTGTAAGAAGGAATGAGAAAAGCCATTGTGTGAAATTGAAATAAAACAAGAACACTACCAAACAGAAGAAAGACTGATCGTCTGAGTGAATGACTATTGCGATATAATTTAAATGAGAGGAATAAATAAAAGAAAAATGTGTGTGAACATGCTCAACCAATCATACATCATTTTGAATAGAGGTGTTGACCATGGTTAAAGTGATTGCTGAAACTTTATGACCACTTGTTGTTTTCATCAATCCATCCTCTTTTTTTAAAAAAAACTAAGGTCATACATTGGTAGCTCTGTAAATGTTTATCATCATGCTGCGAAGCTTCCCATCAATGAACTTACTGACTTGTCAACAGGTTTCTTTAAATAATGCAGCTGAAGCGGATGGAGTATTCCCATCTTTAGGGTGTTGTCTTCTTGGTTTATTATTAACAAATGATTTATGAAAATCTCAAATGGAGTGTCTATGTTTACCGCACCTATGACAGCTTCCTTTTTTTTTTATTTGAGAGAAGTTTTATTTCCTACAGAATTTTGTCTGTAGCCAAATATGTTTGTTTGAAATATGTTCTTTTTAAAATGCCATTAAAACATCTTCTGTTGTGAGATTTTTCTTCCACCCTGAATAATCAGTTGAGTAATTAAAGAATTTTGTATGCAGTTTCTGATAATATTTTATTTGAAATTGTAATGCCTTTTTTTTCTGTGGTTTACTACTTTTATTTTCGGTAAACAGATACCTAATTAATAATTTTAGGGTTTTTTAAACCTCTGAAAGAGAGAATTTATATTTTTGCATCATTTGTTCGGATATTTTCTTAATTCCTAGATGATATTTTAAGTGTATATGTTCAGTGTTAATTGATTAAAGCTTCCGTGCCAATAGAACAGCTTTCCTTTAAGATGTGGACTTATTTTGCTTTAGACTAATTCATATATCCTCATCCACAATAGCCAGGAGTTAAATTGAGATACAATGATTTAATAGAGTTCTGCCTCTTGAGGATTCATACCATTAATGTTCCTGGACTTATAAATGTCAAAATGGATTACAAAGGGGAGTTCCACCTATTTCAAAATCCCAATTTAACCACTGACTTTGGCAACTATGAGGTGGTGGTATGCCAATGAATCCGTCATTTCACATGGAACATTTGGATAAAATAAGTGAGCAAGTCTTTCAACATATTTTGCAAATTCGGCTAAGGTCTAATTCTTCCTCCTTATTTTTTTTCCTAAATTTTGCTTTAGAAACTTCTTTTTGAAATATGTTTCCTAAAGTGGCCTATTTGTAGGAAGGCTACTTGAAGTTGTTAAAGTTGGTCCTTTAAAATGTGCAACCAGATGGATAGCTTGCTGTTCACTATTCCATTCATTCACTTTAGAAATTATTTCAAATTGTGGATGATATGCTTCCAATGGGACTTTTCTATCATAATATTTTAATTTCTTAATTGGGCTGTATTGTTGAACTATTTTAATAGAATATTTAACATGATGAAGTAATAGTGTAGCTGGAGTAGTCTAGAAAGGTAATATAGTGATAGATGGGGAACTAATAGTGTTAAGAGGTATAGATCAGATGGATTGTCCGTTTCATAGTGCAGAGTTAATGGTTTATTTGGTTGTAATTCTAGAGCAGATGCAGAGAGGAATGTGGCTGGATTGATCCCTGCAATTGCTTATTCAATTTCTAGATATTTCATCCTAAAGTGGTGT
>NW_013668626.1:74898-91944 GCF_000517525.1 Limulus polyphemus | reverse complement strand
TTTTTGAAGTTGAGTGTATCGCAGAGTTATATTCGGAAAGAATAAACCAGTTTATTAAGTAAAGACTTGTGTCGTTAAAGTTTCGTTGGAACGAAGTTACGGAAAAATCAATTAACAAACGGAGACGTAACAGTAATATAGTGATAGATGGGGAACTAATAGTGTTAAGAGGTATAGATCAGATGGATTGTCCGTTTCATAATGCAGAGTTAATGGTTTATGTGGTTGTAATTCTAGAGCAGATGCAGAGAGGAATGTGGCTGGATTGATCCCTGCAATTGCTCATTCAATTTCTAGATATTTCATCCTAAAGTGGTGTCCTTTCGTACATTTTCTACAGCTCTCTCGATATCAATGCTATAATTTTTTGTATTTCACTGGTGTTCTTTTGTACATCTTCAATTTTAATATTATAATTTTTCTGTACCCTATCTGTAGTTTTTCAACTCTAAATTTTACATGTTCTCTCTTTCTTCTAACAAAGTGATCTAAATTCACAATTTTTCTATAAATCTTATATCTCGTTCTCGTAAATTTCATCCTAAATTTCTGCTTCCGTTTATTTTATTTTTTTGTTTCTTTATTGTTTTCCCACCGTTTCATCAATTCCGGCAAATTTTCGACCTCATACACACACACAGTTGTTCAGCAGTAAGTCTGCAGGCTTGTGAAATTAAATCCGGCTTTCAATACCCATTGTGGGAGGGCACAGATAGCCTATTGTGTAGCTTTGTGCTTAACTGTAACCAAAAACCAATTCTATTGTTGTAATTTAGGTGTTTGTTTGTTAGAAGGTGCGTGTCATTATGTTACCATTATGGTATAACAACCATGGCAATGGTAATGCTGTAACATTGTTCTTTTGTTGACAGTTTTTTAATAATCTGGTAAAAAATAATATAACGTCCAGTCCACGTAAATATCACTGATTTGTTTATTCCATCATTTATGATTTCTACAAGCTTGAACGCTTGTACACTGTCATAAATTGTTTTAGGCCTACGTAACAAATGATATTCAAACCTCTCACAATACTTAGGCTAACGTAAAATTAAATTAACTTACTTTTACGAAGTGACTGCGGAAGCTAACACATTGCCTGATTCAGTCTACTATATCAAAAAACAACAATTTTTTAACTATGTCATACATATAATTTGCTTTTGAATTTATGCTAGAAATTTCACTTTACCTTCTCAGAACTTCCTAGGTATTTTAGGCTTATCTTATTAAACCTTATAATCTGAATGTCAAATTAAGACCCGCAGCTCCCTCTAGCTAACATTTAAGTTACAACATTAAAAATATAGCTTATAATACTGCTTCCCTTGTGGATAGTCAAGACCCTTGAACAATCTTAATTCAAAAATAATAAACACTACAGTAATTTGTCCATTCACCAAGTCTTTTTGGTGTTTTTTTTTTCTTCTGAGGCTCATAATATGCAGATGGGATATCATCTCGTCCTCTGCTTTCACTGGCCATCCTGTCACTGGGTATGTTCTTCCTGTACAGGTGATCTTCTGGAAGTAAGTTTGACAGGAATTCTGGGATCCTCTACAGATTGAGGTTCCATTGAAAATTTCTTCTTTGGAGTTATCTAGTTGTCCATTCTATCACTAATGTACTTTCAAAGATGATCATGGTGGATGACTTTTGGCTTGGAACACCCATCCTTCTGGATTTGTAAACCACATCATTAATTCTTTTCAGTACAGCTCTTGCTTAACTTTTGGGTTTGTCCTTTCTTGCAGAGGGGATTATACAACCATGCCATGTCATTTCAATGGAATCCAGTGTTATTAGCATAAACATCATAGCAACTTTCCATTTTACCAGGAGCCTTTTTTTTTTTAGGCAAAGTCATGTATGTTCCTTAATTTCTCTACATATTATGTGGAAGATTATTCTGAGTGACTATCATCCAGAAGAAAGTACAGTAGGTCTAATGGAACTTTTCATTCTCTCCCAAGCAAGATGGTGAAGTGTTGCCGGTAGTTTTATGTACTGCTGTATGATAACTCATCAGTAACAGTGGAAGATCTTGATCCCACATTTTCTGATGTTTATCCACATACACGACTAACCACTTTAGTGTGCAGTTGTATATCTCCACAAATCTGTCAGAAAATGGATCAATGAGTATTGTCCTGGTGTTTTTAATAACAAGATTCCAACACATTTCTCCAAACAAGTCTGATTTAAAGTTCCATTCCTGATCTGAGTGAAGCTCCTCCTTACTCAATCTTGATACAAGTTCGATGGTGAGTTTTTTTGCAAGAGTTTTTTTCTACTTAGAAACAGTATATACTTCTGGCCCTTTGGTGAAATAGTCCGTTACAACATGATGTATCTATTCCCACTGTTATTCAGTAGAAGAGGACCAAGCACATAAACAGCAACTCTTTCTAGTGGTGCTGCCACACAATACTTTTGTATCTACCCATGCCTTCTTTATTTTTTGGACCTTTTTTCTCACAGCATAGTTCATGTTTTACACCAATTCTCCATATACTCCCAGCACCTAACCCAGTAGAATTGTTCTCTTGCTTGCTCCACTGTCTTCTTAGTATCCAAACGTCCTGCCTTTTGAAGGTTGTTGAGATGACAGAGTGCTTCAGAGTGTAGAGACTAGGGAATTACCAACTGTAGTTGTTATCTCTATCAATTAGTATCATTTCATTTATAACATATAAGTCCTCTTCCAAGCATAAGTAATATTACTGTGTCCAAATACACCAACGTTTTTGGGCTGTTTGAAGTGACTGTGTTCCATGAGGATTTTTCTGTACTATTCTTGATCCACTGACCAAGTGGTTTTGAACTCATATTTTCTTCCTGAGCAACTTCCAGTTCGGTGTTTGACCATATCATTTCTTCATCATCATTGGTGGATGCCACCTCTTGAAATTTGCTTTCCTTTAGTTTGGCCATATTTTCTCTTCTGTGCTTCCTTCTTCTCCCAGTGTTTACACTTTAATTAAAACATGGTCTTTGAAATAATGTGTCTGTTTTCATATAGTTCTGTCCATGGCAACGTATGATGTTAAAGTTGTATTCCTGGAATTTTGCAGCCATGTTACTACTTGGCTTTCTGGATTATGAAAATTCACCAGCCATTTCAAAGCTGCACAATCTATTAAAAGCATAAACTTCTGACCATATAGATAACAATGGAAATGACTCTGGGCTCGAACTACACTTAGTAGCTCCTTTCAAGTTTTACAGTACCTCTTTTCTGTGGCATTCATTACCATTCTATAGCAGGCAATCACGTTTTTTTCCATGTTGTACTTGTGACATAACTACTCTCACTGCAAGATCATTAGCTTCTGAAATGAGTAGATCTTTAAAAGTTGGGTGTTCCAATGCTGGAGTAATTGTCAATTCCTTCTTCAGCTTGTTGAATGCTTGTACACAGTCAGTAGTCCAACAAAATTTATTTGGTTTCTTAGTTTGTGTAGAGGATGAGATATATCAGAGAGAGATTCTACAAAACAATATAGTAAGAACACAGTCAAAGAAATCTCCTTATTTCACACAGGTTCTTTGATATTGACCAATTTTGGACAGAGTCAATCTTCAGTAGATCTGTAGATACTCCTTCTCTGCTAACTATGTGCCCCAGAAAACTCATCTGTTGACAAATAATTCATAAGTCTTGAGATTCAGCTTAAAGTTCTCTTTCCTCAACTATTCTTGAATCTTCCATAGTTCTCTTTCTCTATAACAAATGCTATTACATTATTTATGTAAATTTTTACAGTGTTTTTCTTTCCTACTGTCATACACTCCAATGTAGCTGGATTCCAATTTATCTCTCTTCCAATGATTCTCATTCTAATAGTTGGCACCATGTGCCTGAATTTTAATGGGTGATCTATAAATCAGTTTTTTTGTAGTTAAGAAATCAATCTAAACATAAACTCTTTGTTTGTTTTGAATATTGTACCTTTCATCAAGTGACTGGCATACTGACGATCTGCCAGTATTTGAATTTCGAAAATCATCAGAATCTAACTTTATGGTCCTAATTCAGTTTGAAATTAAAATCCAATGAATGTTTAGAAAGGTAACAAATGTAAAAAAAATATATTATATAAAACTAAGTTAAAACATTTTTAGTAATAACATTTAAGAGATCAACAAAACTTGAACCTTGGTATTTTAAATATACATCTAACTCATGTAAAAATATATATAGAGCTACAAGCAAAAAATGTTTTAGAGACCAAATAAAGCCATTTGAACTAAGGTTAAACTAATTTTCTCTGCCTTCCAGCTGTTTTAATAATTTTTGTTTGTTTTGTTGAATTTTGCACAAAGCTACATAAGGGCTATTTGTGCTAGCCCTCCCTAATATTGAAGTGATAGGCTATAGGGAAGACAATTAGACAATATCACCCACCACCAACTCTTGTTTTAGAATAGAGTGTGGTATTTAATTGTTACTCTTATACTGGATACATGACCCTACAATTTTGTTTGGTTACAGTGGGACACAAACCATGGAAACTAAGATCCACAGTTCAGCATGCTAACAACTGGGATGTGCTTGGCCAATAATATTTGTACTTTCTGATATCATAAGTATATCATTACGACTTCTTTCATGTGTTATGCAAAAGCAAATAGCTACATGATATTTCCAAGTACACAAATGTTTCAAGAATCATAATCTATAGTCAAATGACAGATGAACTTGAATTATAATTGAGCAAATTCATCCAGAAAAATGAACACCATTCTAAGTTTAAGCTTCTTAATTTCGATACTTCATTAAAATCTTTGAATTCATTGAGAAGTAAAATTCAAATTAAATAATAAAAGTTTAATTGCATGTATGAATTTGGTAATAAAATTCCCTTTATTACAAATGTTTGTTGATGTTAAGCACAAAGCTACACAATGGGGTATCTGTTCTGTGCTCACCACGAGTATCAAACCATTTTTATTGGTCTGAGCACTCAGACTTACCACTGAGTCACTGGGGCTGAAGTGTGTGTTAAGGACATGCATTTGATTATCCCTATGATCACTTTATTGGACTTATTTTAACATTGGTCTGAATAAGAAAATAAATCAAAATTTTATCAAATTTTAAACTAACATAGCAAAACATAACCATCTAGTAGCATCTACTATTTCAAATCAATAAGAATAACCAAAAACATTGAAGAATTAAAATTTAATGCATGTGAATTAATTATAAATAAAAAAAGAATAAATCCTGTTCATCAGAAAAAAAAAGTCCAATGTTGTTATAAACAATAACTTTCTTTGGTGTTACAGATTGTTTAAATGACTGATTTAACATAAGTTTAAGTGAGAACTTTAAAAAAGTAATTTAAAGACAAATTAGAAAACAAATCACTTTTATTCTGAGATAAATAACAGTGACAGCACTGCTAAGTCAAATCAGCAGTAAAACAAATATAGATATAACAGTAAAAAGAGTATACTAATTTACATGCACACCTCATAAACATAATATAAACTATAACTTTAAAGTATCGCAGTCCAATATCACATGTTTTATGTTTATAAGTAAAAGAAATATATCACCTAATCTTTCAATTATGTTATTAAAGCCTAAATTATTTTGTGAAGCTTTAGATAATTCCCAATAAATGCATTCACAATAACCAATAAAATATTTTTAATTTTTTTACAACTTCATTATTAACTGATATTGATGAGTTCATAGAAATTCCAATTTTCAGTTTTACATTTTAATTTTAAATCAAATCTTATCACCATCTGGCTTTACTGGAACATAAAATCACCCTATTAATATTCATTAAGTCTTTCTTATGTGGGTTTGTGTTACACTTACAAAACTAATATAAACCAATGTCCTTTAAAAACACAGATAAATGAAATAAATGGTGTTTAAATTCTCCTTATGTAAATATATGTTACACCATTGAAATTACAAATTTCTGGTGGTCTTTCCCCCCTATAAAAAACTGTCAGGCCCTATACAACTAGTAATGGTTTTGTAGTGTATATGTAATCAAAGTTGAAGGTTAAGGCAGCCATATTCCTAAATGTTTAAACTAAATTTTTCAAGTACAGTCTGACACAGTTCCAAAGTATCATTGGTACAAGAGAAATATCTGTGATTTGTGTACACCGTTATTCACCCACAACAAAACTGCTTTTTAAAGAATTTTCTTCTGTATTTATACTGAAATAGTTTCTAAGAAAGCCATGCATTATTTACATTTTCAAAAAGGAATAATAAAATACTTTATAAATCATAATTTAAAAAGTTAAATATATTAAGTTTTGCTTCGAAATGCTATATATTTTCATGTTGTTTTTTTTGTCTGTTTTTATTACTGAGGTTTTATTTCTTGTTCTGATGACTTAAAGGATCAAATGTGTATTTCTAAGTTATTTATTATGGCATTATTACTGTTTAGTATATATTATACTTTTATTAATTTAGCTATCAAATGATGTGCCTGCTTTGACTGATATACGAGAGTGAGAAAAAGTACTAAAACTTCTTTGAGCTGGCTACACAGCATGAATAACTTACTTTTATATTTTAATTTTGCTTTCAAAAGGATTATTTGCCTTGATTCATAATGCAAGTGTGATTAAGAATAACATTATTGATACCAGCTCATGACCTATGGAAGTACTAGAACAGGAATCTAGTGGTAGATAGAAAATGTGCCTGAGGATAACAGCTCATGGCTCAAGAAGAACAGGAACTCAATGGTAGATAGAAAATGAGACCTATGATAACAGCTCATGGCTCAAGAAGAACAGGAACTCAATGGTAGATAGAAAATGAGACCTATGATAACAGCTCAAGACTCAAGAAGGTACAAAAATAACATAAATTTTTAAAGATTCATCCAAAATGTTCTAGATCTGTTTAAAAACGTGTTCACAAACTTCATACTTTATCCACATGTTCTGTATTACACATTTTTTCAGTGAATATATTTATAATCTCTAAGTTATTTGTATAAATGTAAATAAAATGATGACCTATATCTCCAGAATGTAACTTTAGTAGTTCATTATTTTACTATTACAGCTTTGTTAGAAGCTATCGATTTCCTACCAGTTCACTAATCCAGTTGAATCTAAATTGGAACACTATTAACTGTAAATCAAACATCGATACGTGTTTAGAAAGTTCAGATCATATTAAAATAATATCAAACATTCTTGAATTTAAATTGTTGAAACAAATCAAACCAACAATGCTAAATTAATAATATGTGTAAATCAACTATTAAAATCATTGGATTTAGAATAGGATATGTTATGTATATACAATATCTCTTCATATTTGTATATGTAAGTATTACTTCACATTATTATATCAATACATATATATAAAACAATGTCTGAAAATATCTTTCAACCTTTATGAGTTTGTATAGAGACTTCATCAAAGTTCAAGATATCAAAATTTTAAGAATGCTATTAATGTCTCTATGCTAAAGGCCAACCTTTATATTTGTTCATTTCAGGTTTCTTTTTCTTGATGAAAATTGATTCTTTAATCTTTCAGTCTAGAAAACTATGGCATTTAGATATGATCTGATAAGATGTTATCTGTTTGTGGTATGCCATGTTTTTTTCCATAATGTTCTGCAATAGCATTGTTTGTACTGAGGTTCTGGATGTCATGTACATGTTCAGTTATTCAATCATGTATGGGTTGTCAATTTTCTCCTATATATGTGCAGGAGCATCTGCCACAAGTTACTTCATATAAAACATGCTTACTATGACATCGACCATGCAGTCCATATTTAGTGGCTTTACAGTTATTTTTCATACATTGTGTTTCTTTCTTGTATCCTGAACTTGTTATTAAATTTAAGGGAGATGCCTGATTTTTGTACTATTTGCACATGTCTATCAATGTTTGATTTACTGTTAACAGCTTCCAATTTAGATTCAACTGGATTAGTAAACTGGTAGGAAATCGACAGCTCCTGTAATAGCGAAATAATGAGCTAATAAATTTACATTCTAGAAATATAGATCATTATTTTATTTGTGTTCATAAAAATGTCTTGCAATAAACTCCAGTTTGCATTAAACAAAGTTAAGAATAATAATTTTAAGTTATTTGATTTTTTATCCAGGTGTTTCAACTGTAAATGTCTAAAAACTTCTACCAGGTGTTTTAACTGCCTGAAAAGCTGTATCAGGTGTTTTAAGTGTAACTACCTAGAAAACCCATGTTTTCTGACAGTAGATACTCATGAATCTAAATCATTAATATTATGATATATTTCAATAGCAATGTTTTTACTGTACTACTAAACCACATGCAAAAACATGTAAAAAAAAAGGAAAAATATTATAATATTTTAAAATTATAACATGGATTGAATATCACGAAAATAATGCTTATATGGTTAACAACATATCAAACTTATCTATTTATAAAGTGACACCTTGTATAAATAAAAAGTTGAATGTCTTTATAACAATATAAATATCATTTGTATAGTAAAAATGTATTGCTTGACTCACATGATAAGTGACTACTTTAATTTCTTAGCCTTCTGTCAATTTGGATAATTAAGTCTAAATGAATCACATAATTTTAGAAGAACAAAAGCAAAATTTTGTTGATTTAACTCTGAGAAATGCTGTTCCTTTCCTCTATTATCATGAATGTTATGTAATAGTTGAAGCACTTCTAGGTTTTAATCAGGGTATTTTCTTTATATGAATTAATAACCAGCTGGTGATGAATTATATGTATTCTTTGAAACAAGGAGGACAATGAACTTGTAAATAACAAAAACAAAAAAAGTTAATTTTTGGGAACTAATATTTTGCACAAAAAAGAAAATCACCTCAAAGAAACCTGTAAAACATTTTCTATTTCTCAACATGTGCTAATAAGCTGTAATGTTGCTGCTAAAGATAACAACTTTATTATCAGAAGTAGAGCTAAGGAGGTTCTACAGTTACAGATGCATAAGATTGTAGTAAACGAAACTCTCAGGCCAACTTTGGACCAACAAAATATGACTTTTTCATTTTTTATGAAACTGTAAGCTCATTTTTCTTTATTTTTTATTCTCAGTTTAAAAGCTTAGGTGACAGTTGACTTAATTAACAACATAAATTCACCTATTATAAAAGAATAAACTTCTTATTAAGGAAAAACCTGCTGATCATAAACTAACATAAATGTTTTTTCTGTATTAAAAAGGGTTTATATTCAGAAAGAAAGTTTCAATGTTAATGCCATAATAACAACAGATTAGGTTATTTAAAGTATAGAACTGATTTGTTCAATACTTATAAATATTTAAACTAAAACATATTTACAGCAAAGAATAAAGCTTCATTTCAATAAATAACAAATGTTGATCTTCAAAAATATTCTAAGAACTAATTCCAAAACATTTACCTGAATACATCTAATAAACTAATTCATTATGTTTTACCTACATGTTTTTCAAATTCATGTTAGTCATGCTGCCCAAATTAACTACTGGTACATTTAATTGGTAAAGCAGTTAAAATAAAAAGCAACAATAAGCCTCTAGAAATTACTAACATCCAGATCTGTTGTAATCTGAGAATCTGAATATCAATTTTTAAGAAATATTCTGAATAAAAAGAATTCCAATTGATATGCCACAGCCAATATGTTTAGTAGTCATCTTAAAGAAACTGTTTCTTATCAGACTACATAATTCTCAGTTTTCAGTCATGTTACATCTAGAAAAACTGAAAACTCGGGTTCAAAGTCAATGCATATACACATATTAGAAGAGTCCACTTTTAAAGAATATCAGCACTAGCTGCACACAGTGACTGCAATATTTACATAGCTTGGATGTAATCAATCAATTTTACATATGCATACATTCACATACACACACAGCTCATTCTTGCACAGATCTTCTTGAGCAATTACAAGAGAACATAAGCTAAATGACTAAGCTTAAGTCTAGCTGGTAAAAAAATTAATGTTGCCTAGACAATTGCCAGGTAAAGAAATTTTCCTGGGGACAAAATGATGGCAAGGACAGTACTTTTCTGGTACTGTCTGAAGCATGCATACTAACTTTGATGAAACTAACAACCTTGTTAAAGACAACCACAGCCTCAGTATTACCAGTTGGCCATTCCGGGTTTGTTCAGGGTCATGAAATAAATCTGGCATGATGACCCTCCTTTGGCCGAAGAAAAGAAAACCTGTGGCAAAAACATTGTAAGTCTTGTGTTATTTTAAGTCATCTTTATTTACTATTTATTTCCACATCATGCTAAAAAATATATATACAAAATGAAATATTGCAATTAATGCTTCACATACTCTATCATTTCTTACCAACTTAAAGAAAGTAAAATACTCCTGCTTATATTTATAAATGTTTAAAAATAAAGAGTATACTTCATACTAATAATCATCTTAATTTGCATTTGATTAGCTGTAGTGTAGCATATACAAATATCATTAGGATTATTGTAAGAACAGCAACTGATAGAACATTCTCAATAGTATGTAGTTTTGAAGATATTGATGTTACAAAAATCACCATTCAAAAGCTCAAAATAACTATCTCACCTTATCATTTCTTTCACACAAAAACTTTAACTTCTGGGACTTTTTATGCATAAATACTCCATCAAGAAGTCCTGTTTCTACATTCCGAATCTCAATAGCCTTGTTTCCCCAGCCCATCACCTGCCCTGTTCCAATGTAGGCTGTTAAAAAGAAGTTTTATTTAAATAGAAAAAACAGTGATGCTATGGTATTTACAGATTGATTATATGCTGAGATAAGTACAGAATTAATATATAATGGGAGTAGTGATGCTAAGGTATGTACAGATTGATAACACTGGGAATAATGATGTTGAGAGAAGTACAGACTGAATATACTCTGGAAGTAGTGATATTAACGAATGTAAAGACTGATAACACTCTGGGAGTGGTGGTGCTAAAATAAGTATACAGTGATTATACTCTGAGAAAAGTAATGCAAAAGTTTTTACAGATTGATTATATTCTGGTAATAGAGATGCTAAGATAAGTATAAATTGATTATACTGTGAAAATAGTGATCTTAAAGTATATACAGATTGGTTTTACTTTGGAAGTAGTGATAAGTATTTACATACTATTTATACTATTGGAATAGTGATGCAAAGGTATTTACAAATTGATTACACTTTGGGAGTAGTGATGCTAGGGTATGTACAGACTGATTATACTCTGGGAGTAGTGATGCTAGGGTATGTACAGACTGATTATACTCTGGGAGTAGTGATGCTAGGGTATGTACAGACTGATTATACTCTGGGAGTAGTGATGTTAGGGTATGTACAAACTGATTATACTCTGGGAGTAGTGATGCTGACATAAGTATAGATTAATTATACTCTAGCTCCTAGTTTCAGCTTAAGTTCATATATGTTAGTATTAGGTCGTCAAGAAATTAATGTAGCATTTTGGAACACTTTCAGTAACCACCCCCAAAAATGTAT
The DNA here is from genome assembly GCF_000517525.1 of Limulus polyphemus. NCBI lineage: Eukaryota > Metazoa > Arthropoda > Merostomata > Xiphosura > Limulidae > Limulus > Limulus polyphemus. The sequence goes on along the minus strand of NW_013668626.1, from coordinate 80,446 downwards.
ATCACGTATAATAGTTAAACAAATTGCCTGAACATCATGTTAGTGTAGCCTATATAATGTGTAAAGTTTAGTATACTCTAATCCCTTATAGTGATGGAACATGATGAGACACACATTCGGCATGTAATGCTGTTTGAATACAAGAAAGGAAACAATGCCTCTCCAGCCACAAAGAATATCAAAGAAGTTTATGGAAATGTTTTTAATGTTTGTAAGTGTCAACGATGGTTCAGCAAATTTTGTTCTGGTGACTTTGGCCTTAAAAACTGTGATTGCAGGGGCCAACTTGTTGGAATTGATATTGATGTTCTGAAGATGCTTGTTGTGTCTAACCCAAGGCAACACACTCATGAAATGGCCCTGAAATTATATGTCTCTCATAAAACAATATGTAAACATCTAAGGAATATGGGAAAATTCCATAAAGAAGGTGTTTGAGCACCTCATGAACTCTCCGATGGTCATCGTTTCCAACATGTGAACATTGCTTTGTCTCTTCTGGCTTGTAATGCGTGTGAACCATTTTTGAACAGAATTGTCACCGGTGATGAAAAATGGATTTTTATTGAGAATATTAAATGCCAAAAACCATGGCTCAGTCCTAGACAAAACCACTTCCAACCCCAAAACCTGTACTCCATCTGCAGAAAGTGATGCTTTGCATTTGGTGGAATATCAAAGGAGTAATTCATTTCGAACTCCTCAATCCACAGCAAACTGTCAAAGCAGAGATCTATAGTCAGCAACTGGAATGTTTAAATCAATCCCTTCATTAGAAATGCCCTTCACTCATCAATCAGAAAGGTGTTCATCTTCTCCACGACAATGCACGTCCACATGTGGCTCGTTTGACGCAACACAAGATTATGGAGTTGGGTTATTCTCCAGATATGGAACCATCAGATTACCATCTTTTTCGTTCACTGCAACACCATCTTAATGAGAAAACGTATGCAAACGTGGCAGGTGTTAAAGAGGACATTGACATGTTTTGAGCTTCAAAGCCAAGTGATTTCTTTAATCAGGGCATTAATAACCTGATTGTGAGATAGAAAAGCATTATTGATAAGAATGGAGACTATTTTATTTAATGAATGTTTTGTTTTGATATACAAGTTGTTCGGGTTTTTTCATCTAAAAAAAGTGACATTAATTTCTTGATGACCTAATATTTCTACCATTTTTAGATTGTGATATTCTGAAAATTTTGTTGCGAGACATTGTTTAAAGAAAAACATTAGAAGTACTTTCTTTTCTCATAGAAGTTAAAATTTTGTTATTGTTCATCAGAAAGCTCCATTTTATACATCCAGTCAGTTTCAACTTGATTAATATTTACTAATATATGTCTTTTGATGCTTTATCTTGCCAACTGCAGTAGTCATCACTTCTGGCTATAAATCCTAACAAACACAAGAAACTGACAAAGATTTATTGACGACCTTTCAGAATGAGTCACCATTATGTTTATCACGAAAAGGCATTGTGATGTTTACTAACAATATTCCTGATCAAGATCAATTTATATTCTAAAAATACACTTTATTTTTAATAGATATTCAGTTTTTTATTTGAGTGCAAATAGATAAAATTGAACATGAAAACATTTTCAGAAATGAAAAGAAGGTCTAAAAAATTACAAAAAAATACTCATATTTGTGGTTTGTTTCAAAGTCTTCTAAACATTTCAGTAGATACCTTTGTTCGCATGAACCGAAGCTCAAGCGAGTCAACAACTTGAGACATCATGAATTACTGCTCAAACCATTATTTACACTGCACCATTGTAAACAGTTTATAATCTGTTCTACACAATCATATTTAAACATTTATTGCTATTTTCAAAAATTAGTTTCTTTAGTAACTGCTAAGTCCAAATGTTGTGACATTGTAAATGGTGGCAACAGTTTGTTTGCTTTGAATTTTGTGCAAAGCCATTCAAGGGCTATCTGCATTAGCCACCCTATGTTTGGAGTGAAAGATTAGAGGGAAAGCAGGTAGTCATCACTGCCAACTCTTGGGTTAATCTTTTACCAATGATTGCAAATCAAGTACTCTAACCATCAGGCCAAAACGTTGCCTGGCAACAAAGAGCAGTAGCAGTAAAACAGCTAAAGAGAAGTAAAATAATGTGGTACACAAGAAAGTGATAGTTTCTTAGCAAATATAAGCCTATATGTTGGGATGGGTAGAAAAAGTCTAAAATAATTCTATAAAATTTGCTTTACAGATGTAATTCCTTGGAGCTGTGCAGAATTGAAAACAAATATTTTTTCATTTGTATTTGCAAATTACATTTAATAAAAATGAAGTGAAAAATGTCAATTGCGAAATTATTGTGAAAGTTGATATAATTTCAAACTGTAATTCTATTGGTTTAAATATTGGTACCTAATATGAGCTAATATGTTTTACAATCTACAGCATCAACAGAGAAACAAACCATAAGTATTGGTTTTGGTTAGATAGATGGACAGTTGAAATCTTATGCAATTCCATATTGTGTTTTACTTACCAACTGATGTTGGCATCTCTCCCCATTGAAGAACTATATTTTTACTAACTCTTCCATAAGTATTGACATAAACACCCTCATCTGCAAAAATAAATTAGCTTTCAGTACTTTATGTTGTAAAACTCTAGAAAAAATAACTGTATACTTTTCAGTGAATGATTTACACTATAAATTGTGAAATGTAAACCATACTTGATCATGAAATTAAATAATTAGACTTTTGTTAGCAGTCAACCTAAAATACCAATTACCTCAACTGATTCTGAATCAGAGTGATAGGAATTCGTAACCAATTAAGGTATATTATGAATGTAATTCTACCAGTACTAAATTAAAAGTTTGTAAAATGCCTAAAGTATGAACCACTAAGTTGCAGCTGATTTAATATAATATTTATCGTATAATGTTAAAAACTTAATATATTCAAACATTTTCTCTCCATAAAATACAAACATGAAATTACAGTGACAAAAAACAGTTACAACAATCCTTGTGTTAATATTAACTTCTGATCAAAGCAAGCTATCAACATCGATCAGTACTAAAAATCAACCAAGGGATGAATATAGCTAATTTAATATATTGCTTTTACATTTTTTACTCATAATGAATAAAAAGTTTTGTTTCAGCAGCTGAGATATATATATCACTGTTAGTGATATATTCAGGTTTACTCCTAATAATCCATATACTAAGTTAATAATGCAAAATAATCATTATATTATAAATCATATCTTTTAAAAAACATCATATAAAACATGAGTAATATTAAATAATTTACATATCAATCTTATACATGGGCCTGATAAGTATTTTGGTAACATTGTTCTTTCATTGGGGGGAAGGGGGGGGTTCTTTAAATTATCTGGTAAAAATAATTCAATGCCAGTCCAATCTCAAGATAGGTGGCCAATTTAAGCAATTTAGGCTAATCCTAAGTCCATATATTACTCTAAAACAGTAAAATAAGCTTTGTAATAAATCCTATAACAATAAAAATTTTACAGTGATAAATATAAATATATTAAAGATTTTAACTAATAATTTTAATAAAAGTAACATTAAAGAAACAATAGAATATAACTTACTTTCAAAAAGAATATCAAACTGACTTTTCTCAGTTTTGAGAGCCAGTAGTAAACTGAAGAGGTTAATATTAAGGTATAGAACCAATTAATGAACTTTGGCAATCAATTAGTTATCAAGCTTATTAATAAATTACAACCAACTAACTAAGTACTCTCATATGAGACTTAGATAGTTGAAGTAATTAAAAACAGTAACAATCAGAAACACTAATTCTGATTAGTTGATTATTTTTGTGACATTAACCCTATACATCAAAGAGTATTTTATAATTGAAACTTTAATATTATCTAAGTTTTAATTTCTTTATTTCAAAAGGAAATATTAAAAAAGCTCAATCTTCACTCTTCTGTCAAGTGATATTTCTGTGCTATGATCTTTCCCTCTTAACTTCAACAATATAGCTTCTATAGTGCCTAACCAATTAGAAAAACAAACTACATACAGTGAAAAGGAAGATTGTAAAATTTTAACTCCTAAGCTTATTGATTTGCTGAGATATCAATAGATTTGTTAAGTCCACCAGAGAAGCTCCTACCATCATTTCACACATTTGAAGATTTCAAGCAATTTATTCACTCTGCCTATTTGTCTGATGGAAATGTTTGTATCCAATAGAAAGAACACATTGTATTGTACATGACCCTTAAGTTCATTTGTTTAGGTTTGGTGGTCAAAGCTGGTAGTTTGAAGTGTGTTGAGCAATGTTGTTGCTCGAGCAGTAATGGAAATTTTAAAACTTATTTATAGCTTAGTTAGAAAGCCAGATAAATTAAAGTAGTTTTGGGACATTACATTTTATTCTAGTACCTGATAAATGTTTTGCATTATAAAATGCAGATTTGGAAGCTACATGAATTATTTTTTGGACAACTAACATAATAACAAAAAATAAGGTTACAAAAGCATGGTTCCCAAGTACAAATGGCCTATCACTAATGTAAGTGCTAAATTTTTTGGTTTTATATATATATATATATATGTTTCATCTCTTGTTATGATTCTATTATAAACTTCTTATGTTATCTAACAATATATTTACTTTGGTGACAAAGTTAGACTAGCTCAAGCAGTTTAGTGCATTCTGTAACCTGATCATTTGTTTACCCTAAGCTATACCAGAAATAGCAATAATTAAAAGCAAGTTGATGTGAAAAGATTGGTAGCTGAGGCTGTTAGGGTAAATAATTGTAATTGTCTGTTACAATCTGCAATCATTCTAAAATAAAAAAGGTGTTTTTGTTTTTATTTTGTATTTTTCAACTTTTCATTTTAAATGTAAATCCATGATATCACTATAGCTAGTGTTAGAGAAGAGAAAATAGGAGGTTCTAGAGGTTATATAAATATGAATTGTAAGATGAAAAGAAGTATTTTTATTCTTAGCATGAAAATCCCTTTTGACTCAGACTGACTTAGTAAAGGCTTCATGATTCACAGAAAAACCTTTAATGAAAACACTTTTTCAAAAAAATCAGATGTTTTGTTTACAACAGGCTTGCAAACATTTACTGAAAGCTTGCCAAGTTTAATGAATAAGATACACATGCTTATTTATTTAAATAAAAATTAATATACCTTTCAAATATGCAACTTAGAACAAAAAAATATAACAGGCATTAGAATAGAATGTCTCAAAATTACTACAATTTAACTTAACTTTATTTTAACTTTCTAGCTAAGCTATAAATATTGTTATGTATCTACTTATTTGATAATTTCTGGTAAAAATTCTTTCCGAGAAACTTCAGTGATACAAGTTCTTTCTCGATACAAACTTTTAATACACTTAACAACTTTTATAACACATGCCATAAGTCACAGTGATTCACACATTTACTTAATTCAGTGACACAAGTCCCTTCTTGATTAAAACTAGTTTATTCTTTCTCGATACAAACTTTGTAATACACTTAACAACTTTTATAACACATGCCATAAGTCACA
>NW_013668626.1:67856-73898 GCF_000517525.1 Limulus polyphemus | reverse complement strand
GGGTCTGGAAGGGGCTTCCTGCTTTCTGGGGCTGATTAGGTCCATGGCTAATATATCCTCCCTTTGTAAAAGATAGTAAATCATCCTTTAATGTATTTAATTCACTTTGAAATTTACTAATATTTTCTATTTGTACTTCTTGTTTTCTTTTTTGTTCCAGTTGCCACTGGTGCTGGTTTTCTTGCCACTGCTGTAGTCTCTCTTCTTGTTTCTTTTCTTTTTCCTCTAACAACTGCTGTAATCTCTCTTCTTGTTTCTTTTCTTTTTCCTCCAACAACTACTGTAATCTCTCTTCTTGTTTCTTTTCTTTTTCCTCCAACAACTGCTGTAATCTCTCTTCTTGTTTCTTTTCTTTATCTTCCAACCACTGCTGTAGTCTCTTATCTTGTTTATTTTCTCATTCTTCTTGTTTCTTTTGCTGTTCTTGTGTTGCTGCCATCAAATCTGCTAAATTGTAGTTTGATTTGCCACTTCTCGTTTCCTTTATTTTTTTTCTTTTCACGTCCCACTCTCTGACACCAATTTGTTACGTATCTACTTGTTTGATAATTTTCGGTAAAAATTCTTTCCAAGAAACTTCAGCAATACAAGTCCCTTCTTGATTAAAACTAGTTTATCTTTCTCGATACAAACTTTGTAATATACTTAACAACTTTTATAACACATGCTATAAATCACAGTGTTTCACACACTTTACTTATGGTACCTACTGTTTGCTTGACTCAATTATCTATCTCTTTATTCAATCCCACTGGTTTTTCTCGCCAGGCTTATATACTAAAAAAAGAGGGCGTCTAGCAAACACTCAAGACATTCGCGGGGTTCCACGATAATTCGAGAAACTCCAGCACGCTCTCAGTGTCACACGACTTCCGCTGTCATAACAATATGTTTAAAAATACTGTTAGCTGCTTGGAGCTGAACAACAATTACAGGTAAAAGAGTCTGAGACCATCTGCCTAGTATACCACCAAAGAAAAATAACTATAACAAGATTTGTGGAGAGGAAACAATGTCTTTCTATTGATTATAAATATATATATCTATCAAATAAGTGTGTATGGTACAGATAACTTATTCAAAAGCTATGATAAGATCGGACGGGCTTCATTGAAACCCATAAGAGGGATGAAAGAAAATTTTATTAAGGAGATTTCAGCATTCAAATGCATCATGTGATATAGAAGTGTGAACATTGAAAATTTATTTAAATATTTCCTTTTGAAATTAAGCAATTAAAGCATAGATAATATAAAAATTTGAATTATAAACTACATTTTCATGCCAATAATTTATAATAAAGTTGTGGAATTAAGTATTGAATGTATCTCTTGAAAAGTTTATGACATGCACACTTTAACCCAGCCTTGTACATAGAGATGATCTTATGTGCAATAGACTGGTCCACTGAACCAATCTCAAACCTATGAAGCTATACATAGTAATGCTTACTATAAGTTTAACCCATTAACTGTGGCAGGAGCAGCTCAGATGCCGTTTTCTGACTCACAGATAAAACTGAGTTGCCATCAAACACAATAAAACGGTAATTCTCGTCATTCACATAGAATTATAGTTATATATGTGCAACTAATAGATATTTCCGTCATTCGCAGCTGAGCCATAGAACTTCAATGACGAAAATATCCGTCATCTGCAGTTAATGGGTTGATATATGTATCTTCATAAAAGTTGACAAGCTTAAAAGTCTGTTGTAAACAAAAAGTTAGAATTTTTAATCAAGTATTTCTACTAAATATTTGCCTATGAATTTCCAAAGCACCTTTACTGAGTCAATCTGAGCGCAAGGGGATCTTCGTGTTAAGGATAAAAATACTTCTTTTCATTCTACAGTTTTCATATTATATTTGCATAACATCTCGAACCTCTTATATGAATATCAAAAGTTGTTTTCAGTAAAACTTTATATTTTCTCTACCCTAACACTTCTCTGTAGTGACCTTAATCCTAATTAGTTTGGGGTCAGCTGGTATGTTTTTGTAAAGCAAGAATTTTTACACCTGGATGGTCAGCCAAGATGGCAACCATAAGGGACAAGCACGTTCAGCAATGGTGATTTGAACTTGTGACCCTAACCACCAGACCCTGCCAGGCCCTTCTCTATGCTAACAATACCTGTAGAAAAATCATCAATGTAAGAAAAATTAAAAGTTAAAAAACAGGAAATAAAATGAGTGATACTTTTTTCTTCTTTCTTGAATGAATAATTTTGCTAGATTGTCTGCCTTCTTACCTTAATAATTTTAATTGTTAACCTTTTCAAATCTGTTTTGTTTTAATTTTATTGCTTGTACTTTGGACTGTCTCCTCCATAAGATAAAATAAATCACAGTGGTACGTAATCAGTCAACTGTCATGAGCGAGGTAATGCCCCATATGAGATTTGCAATCAAAGAAGTATAAAGCTAAACTTTTTGTCTGTAGTTATTAAACATAATGTTAATATATTGAACATGAATGTCAGTGTTTTTTCCCACATACTTCATTTTCTGAAACATCACAACAGATAATTAAAATAATTGTTTTTACAGTCTAGGTTGTAGTTTTTCTAAAATAAAAGGTGTTGAATGCTGCTGAATCTTGTGATTTTATAGAACATTAGATTACATAAAAGTTAAAACCTATGCAGATGAGTAAACAAAAAAAAATCATAGACTTTTAATTACTTACTATCATAGCACAGCAGCAGTTGCATTCCCTTGGAGTTGGGCAGAGTTACAATGGTGTGTGGTGTGATAGGACCTTGGCTCTGCAAGAGTAATTTATATCATGTGTGTGTGTGTATTTACTTGCTTACACTCTTAAAATATTAAAATAGAAACTTAATATTTTTTTTATTCAATAATAATCTAAATATTCTTACTTATATGGTTAAACTTGTATGTATTAGTTCTTTTGAAGAGATTACAAATTCAATTGATCATTTTCAAATGGTTTAGTGATAAATGATTGATTATAAAGAGTGATAATGAGCAGATGCAAACATCAAAATGATTTGTCAGATTTTAAAATTGTCGCTATTGGTCAATAAAAATTCCAGAAAGTTTCCAATATCATTTTAAAGCTGCTACTTATCACTCGGACATTTCTAGTTACTGTGTATAACAATTTCTGTAACATAAGGTGAAAATAAAAGTTTTTTTAAACACACCCTCTGGTGCTACATTTTCACACTATCTAAAATATACATTTTGAGGATGATAAGCAACAGTGTAGTGTTAAAGTGAAACAATTCCTTTCTTACAGCAAATAGCTTAAGTTATGCTTTTCATATTAACAAAGTATTATAATTTTTTAGTTTAAAGTGTTCAAAAGCATATTTATAAACAACCTGATTCAGTTTCAGCCATAAATTAACTAAACAAGAAATTACAATAAAAAAGTTGAGATAATTAAAACCTGCCAATAAAAGCAACTTTAATGGTATGCCATTAAAGTAAATTTTCAAACACTCAAGAGAAAACAAATTCTGAAACTTATCAAAATACACACTCACACACAATAAGAAATAAATAACAGAAGTACAACCAAATATCTTAAAATTCAATCTAATTTTCTACCTACAGTAGTTTACCAAGTAATAAACAATCAAAGACTCCACAAACTGTCATCCAAGTGGACAATTTGATGATGAACACATACCCGCTCATGAAACTACACGTCCCCGTCAGGAGCGTGAGGGAAAAGTGAGAAACAGTAAACAGTTATACAGTTTTTAAATTTGGTCCTCATCTCTAAAGTCTAACACCAGTAAGTTCTTCCCATTCATTAGTAAATTGTTCAAAGCACTGACATTACCTAATTTACATTTTCAGAATAACTGAAAAAAACAACAAAAATAGGTAATTATCTACAACTGTTCACAATATAATCTAAGGCTAAAATCACACAGTAGTAAAGTTACATATTATTTGTACAAGTATGTTGTTTCTACACTGTTTTTTTAATTATTTTAGCAGCCTATTCATGTGCACAGTTATGTTTCTATAACTAATTTATACATTTTGTGTATATATATATATATATATATATTTAGAATAATTGATTACATAACTTTTTAATAATCAGGCTAAAAAAACAAGTACGCCTTCTAAGGTTAACATTTTCCTTACCTGAAAACATATTTCCAATACATACCTCTTCACACAGAATAGCTTGAACCCTCATGCATCTGCCCATGAAATTTACAAGCCACAAGCCTTGAGCTAACTCCCACCTAAAAATCAGGTGTTTAACGTGAACTGCACTAATGCATGGTAACATCATTATGTAATGATAGCCCTACATTAATAGCAAAGCGATAAAACCTCCTTGCTCAGTAACTCACCCTAACCACTTGCACTTGAAATAACTTCATTCTTAGATGAGGCAAGAAGAAAGTGCACCAGGAGTGTGGAGGATGGTTGAGAAGATGTGCAGATGTTAGTATCTATCAAAAATACATTTTCAGATAAGGAAAATGTTAACTTCTGGGACATTAACTCACGTCTTCACACAGAATAGCTAGAATCTCATATTGAAATTGTGGAGGGGTCAGTGTAAACATTAAAACTAGATGGGCTCCCTTCAGAAAGCACCCATAGGGAAAGCCAATGATGCGTGACATCTGATGATAGGAGCTCCATAGGGGCACACCCATGGATGACTGCATATCATTTTGACTAGAGGGAAAGGCAAAAGAGCCCCAAGTGTTGCAGAGGAGGGCAGAATTTTTTGCATGACCAACCAAGCACCCATACAAAAGTATTCAGCAATCTAAGAAGTGTAGTTTGGTTAGGGCACAATCAGACCATATGGTGTGTGTGTGTGTGTGTGTATGGCCTCAACTCAACTGGACAAAAAGAGAAAAGGATGATGAACCCATCCTGCTGCCGGATGATGGCACACTAACTATTTGAGGGGTGATCCACAATACACACACACAGTGCCATCAATACTCTAATTCCACCATATTGTGCTGTACAATCAGTGAGGAACTCTCCAAGGTCTACCACCACAGTGGCTAGGAACTGGTAAGTGGCAAGGGTCTCCTATGCTCTACTTGAAAAAAAAAAGGGGGGGAGGGGAGAATTCCTGTTAGGGAGACCCAAATCCCCATCAGACATCTGCCAGAAAAGTCTTTTGCTTTAGAGAGTGTAGTTGGTGACCATAAAATCTTATTTCGAAAAGTTGGCAGTCACTTGGTGCAGGCTTTTCCTAAGATAGTCCATGGAATGGTAGGTCTGAATCAGGCAGTTTAGTACACAATATTATGATGATACCTCTATTAGTCTGGCAGAACATCCCATCTCAACAGTGGACACTGATGAAGCCAGAACGGATGGAATGAGCACTTTCTGTTACCCCTGACCTGATGTGGGTTTTTGGAAATAAGCATTTCTTGGGAGGCAAAATGCACTTACCCTTCTCAGAGATTGAAGAATAGTGACTGGAAGGGGCTGAAAATCTGCAGGAGATGAAATAGCCAGAGGATAAAGATAATGGGAGAAGAACATGTATAGATTGAACAAAATGTGAAAAAGTCTGTGAGCACCAATAAACAGGGAATAATACACCAACCAGAAGAGTTGGTGGATCCATCCAATATGGGTGGGAGGCAAGAGGTCCCTGGACAAAGAGGAGTTCCAAAACAGACACAAAGAATGATGGAAACCCCAAAAACGAGATGTTCATGCCAAATAACACCAAACAGCCCAAATTGGACACAGAAGACAACCTGGTTCCAAATGAGCATAGAAGTGAGAAATAGAAAGGTGGGAAACAAGAGAGAAAGAATGATCACCTTACCAAGCAGCCAAAGTCTTATGAGGAAAAGCCCAGTCTGGGTAGAGGAGCAAACAAGTACAATGAAAGAGAGTGTGGGAAGCATTGATGGCACATACATTTGAAAAATGGTGACCATAGGCAAGAAAGAGAAAGAATTGTGTCTTCAGAGAAAGATGGTATAAAGAACTTGAAGATCACAGCTTGAACAGAGCATGTAGGAAAGTGCATAAAACCACATTAAGATCCCAGTCAGGC